>NC_136263.1:125686740-125726740 GCF_964187855.1 Myxine glutinosa
TTCTTGCAGATATTTTCCATAATAGAGGCCTTTATTGAGCCTTGCTTTCATTACTCTGCTTCTGCACAAGCATCATTTTTCGCAAGTGCAGCTGAACTGACACAAACGATGATAGATAAAGTAAACTCACTGTTCCAGGATTTTCCCCTTGTCAACAAACAATGCACTGCAAACGAATCCGAATTCCGAATCCGGATCTTCACCAACATCTAATCATGTCGTCCTTGTCACACACGCTCCATCTCCACAAAATTTCGTCCGAATCCGTCCACAACTTTTTGAGATATTGTGCTCACAAACAAACGGACAAACAGACAGGAGTGAAAACATAACCTCCATCCACCTTTGGTGGCGGAGGTAACGAAATCAGGATGAAGGTCACAATGAAAATCCCCCGCATCGCGGCTTTATTTAAACCGTTGAATCCTTCCGCCGTATCACTCCGCCTCGCTCCGCTTTACGCTGCGGTCACGTGTCCGTCCTTGGAGACGAGTTACGGAATGTGGTTGCTATGGTCTTTAGCACATTAATATCGAGGGACTCGCTCGAGGCGCCGTGAATGGAGGGACGATGTTTATTTAGATTAAAAACACGTTTATAACGGATTATTCTACACACAATGTATTAATACAAGTACAATACATTACATAGTTTTATGAAATGAGTTTTTGATGAACGTTTATGTTTTAATTGCAACGCTAAATCTATAAATTGTAAGAATCCCTCGGGGTTTGGTTTGACGGTTTGAATGTGAAAGTATTTTGGTTATCTTATCTCCACTTTAGGCCTGATAAGTTGATTACGTTTACTTTAGTCACAGAGTCAAAATAAGGAGGGGGGGGGGGGCTGATCACTACACCACCTGCTTTATAATTTACTAGCAGAAGTACCCGGCATTGCCGGGCGGGGGGAGGGGAGGGGAACGGGGGGGGGGGGGGGGGGAGCGAGCCCCTTGGCGATCACAACTCACAAAATGTTAATGAAACTCCAACCGGGACTCAAATATGCCTGGGCAGAAACATTTTCTCCCTCTCTCTGACATTCCGAGCAAGAAATTACACGACAATACAAACTGTAATGAGATAACCCGGTCCCATCGGTGGCCGATCATCTGCATGTAGGCGGTGTATTTTATTTCATCCCGGTAAATGGAAGCTAAGTCGGAATTTAAGTACTCAACATCAGAAATGAATTTTTTTCATTGTTGTTTATATATTGTAATGAAATTCCATTATTTTTGAAGCCTTGTGTTTTTTTTTTTTTTGTTTTTTGTTTTTTTTACTTTGCCGGGAACTGAGCCGACCCGAGATCCCGTTATGAAAATTGAAAATTTATCGAGACGGTTCCGAGACGGGATTTTGAATCTAGCTAACAGCACTATCCGGGACCCTCCGAAGGAACGCCGTTACGGGGCGTTGGCGGCACGGCTACTTCGTCGCCTCTGCGCACACAGGCCGGGCACGGCTACTTCGTTGCCTTCGCGCACACAGGCCGAGCACCGCTGCTCGTCGCCTCCGCGCACACAGGCCGAGTACTGCTGCTCGTCGCCTTCGCGCACACAGGCCGAGTACTGCTACTTCGTTGCCTCCGCGCACACAGGCCGAGTACTGCTGCTTGCCACTCCTACTACTGCTCCTACAGCGGATCCCGAGGCTGATGCTCCTGCAACTACAGCTACTACCGCTGCTCATCTCTTGCGCACGCACGGCTGCTTTGTTACCTTCACGCGCACTGACGCCTCGTTACCTTCGCGCGCACTGCTGCTCGCCACTCCCGCAATTCCTACTGCTGCAACTACAATGGCTACCGCTGCTCAGCACCCGCGGCCCGGCTCTGTTCCACCCGCGACCTACGTACACGCCCGTGGCGTGCCTTCTGGGGGGGCGCATGTAGTGGTTACCTTATTCACATGTCGCGGTTACCTTATTCACTTGTCGCAGTTAACTTATCCGCATGTGACGGTTACCATTACGATGGGTTTGGTCTAACCCTCGCACACGGGCTTTTGGTTGTGTTGTCGTGACGCACGCGCGGCTGTTGGGGCCACGCCCTCCGAAGAGGGTTCTTGGTTTTATACAAGCCGTTACGACATCCGTTCGCGAGCAGTTGCTGGAGATTTCTGTACAATAAACAACCTTTTGTACCCAACGAAATGGCCTCTTCTTGTCGTCTTCGGCATGTATATATATATATATATATATATATATATATATATATATATATATATATATATATATATATATATATATAGAGATATTATAGAGTGTGATGAGCGCTCCTTCCAATCTCCACGCATGCGTGGACACTAGTGTCTGCACAGCTCAGACGATAGCGTCGCCTCCAAACCGGAGGCTTCAGCCTTCCCTGTTGTGCTGATTGGCTTTGTGAGGCTAGGTGCACTGTGATTGGATCCTGTCAAGATTATTGTGTCGGCTTAAAGCTGAAATTCGAAATCTGATTCAATATTTTTACGATCAGAACTTACGGCTTAAATAATTATGTCGAAATCTAGAGTGCAATCGGAATATAATTTGTAAAAAAAACAATTAAATAAAACTCGATATGTAATTAAATATTATGCTCCATGGACACGAGGTAAAACTGCTCCAAACAGAAGTGTTATATTCTCAATCGTCATGAGTTCCCTTTAACTGTTCTCATCAGTGTGAAAAGGACCAACAGTGACGATTAAAAGCATCATCAAATGTCAAAAGTTTGCAGCCCTTCGGCATCACAGGCCTTCTGAGACACACAATTTGTATAGGCCTCAGGCTTCAAGCCTACTGGTCTCATCGGATAATTCCTTTATAGTCCAGTGGAATTGCAATCAATCCAAGCTATATAAACACGATGTATTATATATGCACATAAGCAATAGCAATGTTTTGGCTTGATGACATAACCCATGTTGTTGTTTTTTTTTGAGGCATCGAACAATCAAGCCAGTGTTCTGTGCCTATGCACCGCTCGCGGTAATCTTCATCTTGATGAAGCAGCACTTACAAGGAAGGAAGAAAGGAAGGAAGGAAGGAGTCCCACCCGACATTTTCACCAATAGTCAGGGAATATTATCAGAAATCTAGGAAATCTGGGAACAAATTCCTTACCAAGAAATTTCTTCACCAATGTGTTTGTAAGGGTGTCCACTAACACATTTCAAAAAGTTGAAATTCAAGTCCCCTAGGGGAACCCGTGACAGGGGTCAACAGGGGTCAATTACCTTTTTTAAGATCAAATTTTTCTTATATTTACATTCTGGGTCACAGTATCCGACAGGAAGCATCAAAATTATTCAAAGTAGGCTCATTTTAAAGCTAAGAACATATCTGACATGGTGATACCTAAAACAAATCAATATGTTAAAAGGTTTACACAATTTGGAGCAAAAAATAATAATATTTTGTCATTTTTTGGGTAAAAATTAACTTTTCTGGTCTACAATTCGTCTTCGAGGTAGATACCCCTTCGTTTCATTTTTCTGAAAGTTTCCAGCAAACTGCCCAAGATATGCAGCCTTAATGTATCATAAGTAAAACATTCTGGTATTTATAAAATTGAAACTATGAAAGGTCACTGACCTTTATTGTTTTCCCTTATTGTAACATAAATTGTAATAACCGTTACTGGGAATCCGGAATCGGTTTACCATCGGTTCGTCCGCTTTCGTGTAAGGGTTTAAATCGATACTGCTCCACAATGTCAAATACCTCAGGAGTCGAGGTCTGAGTCTTCTCCAGACTCTACATCATCAGGGATACAGTTCATACATGTAATGCCTGTCCAACTTCCGCATGCTGAGATACACTTGACACCATTCTTCTTGCAGTTGCACCGCCGGTTGCTGCAATCTCCAGCACAATTGCAGGTCGTGAACCGGAGCAGCTCCTCAGGAGCCATGGGGTCTACTGTTGGAACTGGCTCATAACCACGAACCCCTACCGTCCATCCATAGTCACCGGGGTCCAAAGACATGCTCTGCAGCAGCATCCAGTCCCGGGTTTGGAGATAGGCACGGAGAGAATGCTGTGCAGCTGCACCCTCTGTTGGAGGTAGAGTCTCTGGTTTGAATTGTAGACCAGAAAAGTTAATTTTTACCCAAAAAATGACAAAACATTATTATTTTTTGCTCCAAATTGTGTAAACTTTTTAACATATTGATTTGTTTTAGGTATCACCATGTCAGATATGTTCTTAGCTTTAAAATGAGCCTACTTTGAATAATTTTGATGCTTCCTGTCGGATACTGTGACCCAGAATGTAAATATAAGAAAAATTTGATCTTAAAAAAGGTAATTGACCCCTGTTGACCCCTGTCACGGGTTCCCCTAGGGGACTTGAATTTAAACTTTTTGAAATGTGTTAGTGGACACCCTTACAAACACATTGGTGAAGAAATTTCTTGGTAAGGAATTTGTTCCCAGATTTTTGCAATATTCCCTGACTACAATTCATGTTTGGAATCCCATTTCGACCCATTCCCTTATTGCAAATAATTCATCTGGCACAATCCACAATCCTCTGTGTTTTGTCGAGTTTTCTGCACCCATCATGATTGTATTGTATTGGCTTATTAAAAGCTGATATATTTGATTATTAGATCATTTGATTTTTATTTTACACCATATTCTGATTTCATTTTATTACTAGCCAGGGATAGCAGTAGCAATCTTTTTAGATTCAGATCTACTGTTTGTGTCAACTTTTGTTGCTCCCGTGAACGTCATTGTCTGTTCAGTGTTCTTGCTCTTCCACGAGCCTTGATGATGTATATTAAAAAAAAAATCCATCTCTATCTCTACATTAATATGAATTGTTTATTAATAAAGTAGTGCCACAAGTGTGTAGGATCACCATGCATGCGGCAACTGTTATTGATATGGGTCCCAGCGGAGTGTTTCTATGTATGTCCGCACACGACGTCATCTTCTTCTTCTTTCTCTGGCAATGCATTTTACTTCCCAAAACGTCTGTTTGCGGTTTTGAATTCCAAGCCCTGCCCTGTACCTTCACCAGAGTAATCTACTGTTGGAAAGGTTATCATCGATTTACTTGGTTAAAAAAAACCGTTGGCATGGTTACATATTCTGTTCCAACGCACATGAAGATGAGTGCGGAAGAAAGGGCAGACAGGGGAGTGAGAAGGGAGACAGGGGAGGAGAGGGCAATGGGGGAGAGAGGGAACTGCGGAAGTCAGAGGGGAGTGGGGGAGGGAGTGGGGAGAGAGGGGAGTGGGGGAGAGAGTAGGGGAGGGAGTGGGGGAGTGAGTGGGGAGAGAGGGGAGAGAGGGGAGTGGGGGAGGGAGAAGGGAGACAGGGGAGGGGAGGGCAATTGGGGAGAGAGACAACTGCGGAAGTGAGAGGGGAGTGGGAGAGGGAGTGGGGAGAGAGGGGAGTGGGGGAGAGAGGGGAGTGGGGGAGAGAGGGGAGTGGGGAAGAGAGGGGAGTGGGGGAGAGAGGGGAGTGGGGGAGAGAGGGGAGTGGGGGAGAGAATGGGGGAGAGAGGGGAGTGGGGGAGGGAGTGGGGGAGGGAGTGGGGAAGGGAGTGGGGAAGGGAGTGGGGAGAGAGGGGAGTGGGGGAGAGAGGGGAGTGGGGGAGGGAGGGGAGTGGGGGAGGGAGTGGGGAGAGAGGGGAGTGGGGGAGAGAGGGGAGTGGGGGAGGGAGTGGGGAGAGAGGGGAGTGGGGGAAGGAGGAGAGAGGGGAGGGGGATCCTATGCTAGCTTTTACCGTCACTTGGGACGTGTACTCTTCCCAGTGTACATATGTGTGTGTGTGTGTGTGTGTGTGTGTGTGTGTGTGTGTGTGTGTGTGTGTGTGTGTGTGTGTGTGTGTGTGTGTGTGTATATATATATATATATATATATATATATATATATATATACTGTATATATATATATATATATATATATATATATATATATATATATATATATATATATATATATATATACACACATATATACAGTCACGTGAAAAAGTAAGTACACCCCATGTAAAGTTTGGACTTTTTCAACATATTTCAACATACAGCTATTTGATCTTCATTTCAACAATATTGACAGATAAAGGTGATATAATACAACAAATATAATGAATCATTTACATTTTGTAGTCCATTGTATAATTTAAATAAATATTAATGCAAATTTCGCAGGTGGAAAAAGTAAGTACACCCTTTGCTCTGATAGGTGGTATTGCCCCCTTTGGCAGAAACAACATCAAGTAGGCGTTTCTTATGACTGTCTACCAGTCTCTGACATCGACTGGGAGAAATTTTTGCCCACTCCTCCATGCAGAATTCTTTCAGCTGTGCGATGTTTGAGGGGTTTCTTGCATGCACAGCTCGTTTAAAATCCCCCACAACAGCTCGATGGGATTTAGATCCGGGCTTTGACTTGGCCATTCCAGAACCCTCCATTTCTTGCTTTTCAGTCATTCCTTGGTGGATTTACTGGTATATTTAGGGTCATTGTCATGTTGCAAGGTCCACCTTCGGTTGAGCTTCAACTTTCCGACAGATGGCCTCACATTATCCTCAAGCACCCTCTGGTACAATGAAGAATTCATAGTGGATTCTATGATGGTGAGCTGCCCAGGCCCTGATGCAGCAAAGCTGCCCCAAACCATAATATTTCCACCACCATGCTTTACAGTTGGTATCAGGTTCTTGTGGTCAAATGCTGTCTTTGGTTTTCGCCAAACATGTCTTCTGGTACTGTGGACAAATAGCTCTACCGTTGACTCATCTGTCCAGAGCACATTGTTCCAGAAGTGCTGGTCTTTGCCTCGGTGTTCATTGGCAAACTTTCGTCTTGCCCTGATGTTCTTTCTGGACAGCAAAGGTTTCCTCCTGGCACACCTCCCATGTCGATCAAATTTGTGCAGCCTCTTTCTAATGGTAGACTCATGCACTTTGACATCAACAGTGGCAAGAGCTACGTGTAGGTCCCGTGATGACATTCTGGGGTTCCTAGAGACTTCTTTCAGCATCTTGTGGTCTGCTCTCGGGCTGAACTTGCTGGGGCGGCCTGGCCTGAACAAGTTGGCAGTTGTTTGGAATCTTCTCCACTTGTAGATGATCTTCCGGACAGTCGAATGATCGATTTCAAATTGTTTGGAGATCTTTTTAAATCCCTTCCCAGACTCGTAGGCATCTATAACCTTCTTTCTGAAGGCCTCAGAGAGCTCTTTTGATCGAGGCATGGTGACGCCGCACACTTCAACAACAAAGAGCAAACCAAACTAAATGTCTGAGGTTTAAATGAGACAGGTTCCTCCAAGATCCTCTCTAACGATGGTATAATCATTTGCACCTGAGCTGGTGTACCTGATTCTAATTTTAGGTATTTGAAGTCGTGATAAATGTAGAGGTGTACTTACTTTTTCCACATGCGAAATTTGCATTCATGTTTATTTAAATTATACAATGGACTACAAAATGTAAATGTTTCAGAAATATATATATATAAACACAGTTTGTGTGTGTGTAATGTTACCGATAGACTCCTAAACGGAGAGGCTCACGTGCTTGATATTTGGCATAGACATGGCCATTGAGCCTGGGAAGAGCATGGCCTCCCTAAAGATTTCATCGAGATCCATATTTTTTATTCATACTTACCTCAGCGCATTTCAGCGAGGAATATTATACACGGAATCTGAGCCGGTGGCAGAGCAGCGTGCTGATTCGCTCAGAGCGATCACGTGATGTTCCATCCTTGCCGCCATAAACTCACAGTTACGTGTTCGCACGTAATTCAGAGCGAAAAGCGATTGCGTTTTTTCACATTTCAGCGAGGAACATTGCCATTCACACCACATAGGTTTTTTTTTCTTTCATCTTTAGATCCATATTTTTTTTCAGCGAGGAATATTATACACGGAATCTGAGCTGGTGGCAGAGCAGCATGCTGATTCGCTCAGAGCGATCACGTGATGTTCCATCCTTGCCGCCATAAACTCACAGTTACGTGTTCGCACGTAATTCAGAGCGAAAAGCGATTGCGTTTTTTCACATTTCAGCGAGGGACATTGCCATTCACACCAGATAGGTTTTTTTTTCTGTCATCTTTAGATCCATATTTTTTTTCAGCGAGGAATATTATACACGGAATCTGAGCCGGTGGCAGAGCAGCGCGCTGATTCGCTCAGAGCGATCACGTGATGTTCCATCCTTGCCGCCATAAACTCACAGTTACGCGTTTGCACGTAATTCAGAGCGAAAAGCGATTGCGTTTTTTCACATTTCAGCAAGGAACATTGCCATTCACACCACATAGGTTTTTTTTTCCTTCATCTTTAGATCCATATTTTTTTCCATAACGTAGCGCATTATGGCTCGCTCGAGCTCGAGTTAGCCAATCACCTGGGCGCATGAGGCCACGTTGGCCATGCCCACGACACGACGCAGAGTTGCAATCTTGCGTTTGTGTCGTTTGTTAGCACGTGTAAACGTAAAAGTGAAAAAAATTGAATTTGTCTACGAGTGTGTGACTGGAAGACTGACTGTGATAAAGGCAATGGCACCGAAGAAAAGAAATTTGTCGCGTTCAAGCTCCCGAGCAAGGAAAATCGCTGATCGGAGACTCCATGAAACCGATGAAGATACTTTTCACCATAGACGAGCCAATCAACAACGTCTGGCGAGGGCCAGATAGCAAGAGACAGAAGATGAGACAGAGGCACGTCTAAACGCCAATCAACAACGTCTGGCGAGGGCCAGACAGTGAGAGACAGAAGATGAGACAGAGGCACGTCTGAACGCTAATCAACAACGTGTGGCGAGGGCCAGACAGCAGGAGACAGAAGAACAGTGCCAAAAACGACTCAACAACTGGCAACCATGAGGCAGACGGCAGCCGGCCATTGCATGGGAGAAGGCTGCATTCAGTTACAATCCGAACACTGACTACTCCTCAAACGTTGATATTGGCTCCATGTCGTTCACCTATCAGTTTTGCCATGCCTTGAAATGGAAGGGAGAAACACCAGGAATGTGTTGCAGGGGAGGCAATGTCCTTTTGCCTTCTCTCCAATCTCCACCGGAACCTTTGAAAGAACTACTTCAATCAACTACGACTCAATCCAGACACTTCCTGAAGGAAATCCGTAATTACAACTCTTCGTTCCAAATGACTTCGTTTGGAGCAGATCGCGTCGTCACTGAGCAAGGATTCATGCCTACATTCAAGGTGCAAGGCCAGGTATATGATGTCTCACAATGATGACATATAATTCACAGAAAACGTTGAAGCAACTGCGTAATATTGCGGTGATGTTTAACTCTGAGTGAGAATAGTTCTAAATTTTAATAACTTTCATCTGATATTTGTGATTTATTTCAAACAAACTGTATTTCCCATCTACATGGCCATGTATTCCTATTAACGTCATGTAAAGTACCTAAATTGTGTGGATTACATCATTTGTGGATGTGATCAATTGCCAGTAACCATCTATATCCCTCCCCTCCCCTTCCTTCCTCCCCCTCCCCCTTCCGTCCTCCCCTTCCCCCCTCCCCCCTCCCTTTCCCCCCTACCCCTCCCTTTCCCCCCTACCCATTCCTTTCCCCCCTACTCCCTCCCCTTCCCCCTCCACCCTACCCTCTCCCCTTCCCCCCTCCCCCTCCCCTTTCCCCTCCCCTCCCCTCCCCCTCCCTTTCCCCCCTACCCCTCCCTTTCCCCCCTACCCTCCCCCATCCCTTTCCCCCTCCCTTCCCCCTCCACCCTACCCTCTCCCCTTCCCCCCTCCCCCTCCCCCCTCTTCTCCCCTCCCCCTCTCTCCTCCCCTCCCCCCCGTTCCCCTCCCCTTCCCTTCCCCCTCCCCTCCCCCACCCGGCAATGCCGGGTACTTCTGCTGGTTTGTTATATTATATTGTGGCAGACACGATGACTCGCTGGCGCAGTGACATAATTCCGAGCACCAGTGGGTGTCGGCCACGCCCCAGGTGAGGCGTGGCCTCCGGATATACACGCGGGCTCGCAGCCCCGAGCACGGCAGTGCTGACGAGTGAGCAAAGAATAAAGAGCTCAAGTTAACCCAAAGCGTTGTGGCCTACCTTTGTTTAACGTGTGTGTGCCCAGCACCCCACACTGGTGACCCCCACTGGTTCAGCCGCTGCTGTTCTGTAGCGATCAAGCGCCCGGAGTTCTGGGAAGCGCAAGCCGACGCCTGGTTTCTACAGGCCGAGGCCCAATTCCAGCTCCGGGGCGTCACGGCGGACGACACGAGGTACTTTTACGTGGTCGCTGCCCTTGGATCCGGCACGGCCGCTCGAGTCGTGTCCTTCCTCCGGCACCCACCGGACGAGAGCAAGTACGCGGCGCTCAAGCGGCTTCTCCTCGACACGTTTGGCCTCACAGAGGCCGACCGCGCGGACCGTCTTTTGGACCTTCCCGTACTCGGCGACACACGACCGTCCGCCCGCATGGATTACATTACATGCTGTCCCTGCTCGGCGACAGCCACGCGGATTTCCTCTTCCGTGCGCTCTTCCTCCGCCAGCTACCTATACAGGTGCGGCTCGTGCTCGCCGGTTCGACCATTATGGTACCGCGCGCCCTGGCCAGAGAGGCGAACAAGTTTTTCGCAGCCCACGACGCACGGCCGGCATATAGCACGCCCGTCGTGGATCCCGGCGCCGTGCACGGCACGAGTGGTTCGGATCGCCACGTAGCATGGCGTTCGGATCCTCCCGAATACGGCGTAGGTTTGGCGGATCACCACGTGGCATGGCATTCGGATCCTCCCGAACACGGCGTAGGTTTGGCGGATCCGCGCGTGGCCACCGCCATGCCCCGCCCACCACCATCGTCACGACCGGCGCGACAACCACCACCGGGCCAGACCTGATGCCAGTTCCATACCAGGTTCGGCCACAAGGCCAGGTCCTGCCGCCCGCTTTGTACTTTTGGCAGGTCGGGAAACGGCCAGGCCGGCGCTCGCTTCCTGCCATGAGCGTCGGCCATACGGGCAGCCTTCTGTTCATAACAGACACCTCCTCGGGTCATCGCTTCCTGTGCGACACGGGAGCGCAGGTGAGCGTCCTCCCTGCCTCCGCGTCCAACAAGCAAGCTGAGGGCCGGGGCCCCGCTTTGCTTGCCGCCAACGGCACGCCCATCCGCACGTTCGGAAAGCGTCGTCTCTCGCTGCGGTTCGGGGGGCAGCGCTTTGAGTGGTCGTTCGTTACCGCTAGTGTCCCCATGGGCCTACTCGGAGCGGACTTCCTCTGTGCGCATGGGCTGCTGGTGGACGTGAGGCACAGACGCCTTGTCCAAGCTGAAACCTTCAGCTCGCTTGCTTGCGCGCAGAGCAGTTCGTTGAGCAGCTCCCTGGGCGGCTCACCGAGCGGCTCGCCAAGCGGCTTGCTGAGCGGTTCGGTCCAGGCGAGGTTGGTCTGCACGCTTCCGGCAGCGGACGAGTTCACCCGCCTCCTCGCCAGTTTCCCGGCCCTCACGCGGCCCACTTTCTCAGCAGTGGCCGTCAAGCACGGGGTGGAGCATCACATCCCCACCGTCGGGCCACCGGTCTACGCCCGGGCGCGCCGCCTCGACCCGGCGAAGCTCGCCGTGGCGCAGGGGGAGTTCGCCACGCTGGAGCGACTGGGCATCGTCCGGCGCTCCAACAGCGCATGGGCATCGCCGCTGCACATTGTGCCCAAGCCTGGCGGCGGGTGGCGGCTGTGCGGAGACTACCGCCACCTCAACGATGCTACCACCCCCGACCGCGACCCGGTCCCTCACATCCAGGACTTTTCCGCCCAGTTGGCGAAAATGTCCCTCTTCTCCAGGGTGGACCTCATCCGCGGATACCACCAGGTCCCCGTCAGGCCGGAGGACATACCGAAGACGGCCGTCATCACACCATTCGGCCTCTTCGAGTTTCTGCGGATGCCCTTCAGGTTGAAGAATGCGGCCCAGGCGTTCCAGCGGCTTATGGATAGCGTCTTGCGCGACTTGGACTTCATGTACGTCTACCTGGATGACATCCTCGTCACAAGCGCGTCCCGTGAGGAGCACCTCCGCCATCTCCGCACGCTCTTCGAACGCCTGGGCCGACATGGCCTGATCATCAACCCCGCCAAGTGCCGGTTCGGCGTCACCGAAATCGACTTTTTGGGGTACCGCGTCACCAGGCACGGGGCCATCCCCTTACCGGCCAAGGTGGAGGCGGTCAGGGGTTTTCCGCGCCCCCGCACGATCAAAGGGCTCCAGGAGTTCCTGGGCATGGTGAACTTTTATCACCGTTTCCTGCCCCGCATCACCCAGCTCCTGCGCCCCCTGCACGAGGCCCTCCGGGGGAAGCCGGGCAAAGGCGACGTTGCCTGGACCGAGCCGATGGACGCGGCGTTCGCGGGCACGAAGCTCGCCTTGGCTAACGCCACCATGCTCGCGCACCCGGCGCCCGATGCACCGATTGCCCTCACCACCGACGCGTCGGATTACGCGGTGGGCGCGGTGCACGAGCAATGGGTGAAGGGAGCTTGGCAGCCGCTGGCGTTTTTTAGCCGGCAGCTCCGCCCGCACGAACGGTGGTACAGTACCTTCGACCGCGAGCTGCTCGGGCTCCACCTGGCGGTCCGGCACTTCCGCCATCTGCTCGAGGGCCGCCCGTTCACGGCCTTCGTCGACCACAAGCCCCTGGTTTTCGCTATGGCCAAGGTCGCCGAGCAGTGGTTGGCCCGGCAGCAGCGTCACCTCTCGGCCGTGTCCGAGTACACGACGGACATCCGCCACGTCGCGGGGAAGGACATCCCAGTGGCGCATTGCCTTTCCCGGTCCGTCAGCCACGCGGTCCACCTCGGGATCGACGATGCCCGGATGGCGGCGGACCAGTCCGCCGACCCCACCGTCCAGGCTTTTCAGACCGCCGTCACGGGCCTCCGCGTCACCGAGGTACCGTTCGACGGCGCAGGCGCGGCCCTCTTGTGCGACGTCTCCCTCGGCCGGCCTCGCCCCATCGTGCCCGCCGGCTGGCAGCGCCGGGTTTTTGACGCCATCCACGGCCTGTCCCACCCGGGCACGAAGGCCTCCCAAAAGCTAGTGGCCGACAAGGTCGTCTGGCATGGCCTCCGGAAGGCCATCCGCGATTGGGCCAGGACGTGCCTCGCGTGCCAGCGCGCGAAGGTTCACCGCCACACCCAGGCCCCGCTGGCCCCGTTTACGGTGCCCGAACGTCGGTTCGACCATGTTCACGTGGACTTGGTGGGACCTCTGCCCCCCTCGCGGGGTTTCACCCACGTCCTCACAATGGTGGACCACACCACCCGGTGGCCGGAGGCCGTGCCTTTGGCAGCAATGATGGCGGCGGACGTCGCGCAGGCGTTCATCGCCACTTGGGTTGCCCGGTTCGGCGCCCCCTCGGACATCTCGTCCGACTGCGGCCCCCAGTTCACCTCGGAGCTCTGGGGGGCGGTAGCGCAGGGGCTTGGCGTCCAGCTGCACCGCACCACGACCTACCACCCACAGGCCAAGGGCCTGTGCGAGCGCTTCCATCGCGCCATGAAGGCCGCGCTCCGGGCCAGCCTCCGCGACGGTGGCTGGGTCGACAGGCTCCCCTGGGTCCTGCTGGGCCTCAGGACGGCGCCCAAGGACGACCTGCGCGCATCCGCGGTGGAGTTGGTCTTCGGACAACCGCTGCAGGTGCCGGGCGAGTTCCTCCCCGACTCCACGGCACCATGGTCCATGGCTCCGCCCCCCTCCCTTCCCCCCGACTCCACGGCTCCGCCCTGCAGGAGACCACCCGGAGGTTCGCCCCGGTGCCGACGGCGCACTACGGTTGCCTGCCAACGCACGTCCCCCCGGAGCTTCGCATGGCAGAGTACGTGTTCGTCCGCCACGACGCCCACCGGACACCGCTGCGGCCCCCGTACGATGGGCCCTTCCGCGTGCTGCAGACCGGGGCGAAGCATTTCACCCTGGACATCGGTGGTACTCCTGACCGCGTCTCCGTGGACTGCCTCAAGCCGGCCCACCTCGACTTGGACCACCCCCCGCCAGCGACTCTGCCCCCGCGTCGGGGCCGCCCCCCGGCGGGCGGACCCCCGGCACCGTCCAACCCCGCCGTCACGCCACCCCCCTGCCCTGCACCCATCCCAGATGCCGCCAGAGGCATCCCAGATGGCATCCCGGCATCCCAGACGCCGCCAGCCGCCAGAGGGCGCCTCGGCCGGGTCATCCGTTTGCCCCGCAAACTGACCCTTCAGGTGCACGGGAATTCTGGGGGGGGCGTGTGGCGGACACGATGACTCGCTGGCGCAGTGACATAATTCCGAGCACCAGTGGGTGTCGGCCACGCCCCAGGTGAGGCGTGGTCCACCTCGGGATCGACTATGCCCAGATGGCGGCCGTGGAGTCGGGGAGGTGCCGTGGAGTCGGGGAGGAACTCGCCCGGCACGCCTCACCTGGGACGTGGCCGACACCCGGATATACACGCGGGCTCGCAGCCCCGAGCACGGCAGTGCTGACGAGTGAGCAAAGAATAAAGAGCTCAAGTTAACCCAAAGCATTGTGGCCTACCTTTGTTTAACGTGTGTGTGCCCAGCACCCCACAATATCACCATTATCTATCAATATTGTTGAAATGAAGATCAAATAGCTGTATGTTGAAATATGTTGAAAAAGTCAAAACTTTACATGGGGTGTACTTACTTTTTCACGTGACTGTATATACACACACAAAGCTGATTACAAATATTTTATAGGGAGATAGTGCGGCACATTACATCAGGCACAGATCAAACAGGGATCAATGAGGGATGCAATCTGCAATTTTCTGGAGAAAGCACAAATATGTTCATGAAAATTCCTCATTATCGTTGTCCCCCCTCAATTTTCGCTTGATGCAGTCCATGCAGAAAATTATTACATTTCTGTCATTGCCCAAGGCTAAACTGTTTGAAAAGAACAAAAACCTTCGCAACAGTAGGTCATTGTGTGCCATCTGCCTTGATAGGTGCTTGACAGGCCCGGCATATCACTGGGGACAAAATGTTGTAGCGCTACCAGGATAATTGGTCACCAAAATAGGCAGGCTCGTGAACGGCCCAGGGAGAAAAATTAAGAGAAATGGCAGATACTTTCCCAGTTTTCTTTACCAATTCTACTTCGTTTTCAAAATTTGGTTAAAGGTTCAGATCTTCTGCTTCTTTGCTGTTATAATTAAGGAGCTCATTCCCAACAAGTATGATGGTCATTTCATGAACATAATATAGCATACCATTTGTGTAAACTTTATTGCATCTAACTTTCTCATCTCCGGTATGATTCAGCGACTTTAGTATACTGCGTAACATTTTGTGATATTTGTCTTTATATCAGTTCACTACATTCACCAGGATGCTTCCATAATAAAGGTTCAACTAAAATTGTTAAATGGTTATGCTCAACCTCATTGTCATCATTATTATTTTATGAACTATAGTATTGTTACCTCTCCCACTAGAGGGCAACGCAGAGTAACTCTGCTTCCCCTGTTTTTCTGTCTGTCTGTTTCTGAGCAGGATATCTCAAACCGTTATGGATGGATTTCGACGATACTTGGTGGACATGTTGGGTGTGTGGAAATGATTAGCTGTTACTGAGGATCCGGATTCGGATACTGCAGTTATAAAAGTGATTCTTTTCAAATGAGAGATGGACCAAACATGATATATAGCACACTATTTCAATAAGTTATGGATGAGTTGGGTAGGTGACAAGAACAAAGCCAATTATATTTTGGTTCAGGTATGGATGCAGATTCTGCCTATCAATGGGATACAAAATGTAAAATGTTCAGCCTGGCAGAGGTATGCACTCTCCTGAATGCCTTTCTAGTTGTAAATGAGTTACATCATCCAAGGATACCACACGTATGGTTAACGAACCTTTGACAAGCTCTATTTCAAACTTCGTGGACTTCACTTTGCTGTCTTTTTCAAAGTACAAACAAAAAAAGGCACTTTAAATTTTGCTTGTGTTTATATGCATATCAGAGGTGAGAGAATGGTATTAGGGGAGATTAGGAGTTAACGAAAGGAAAATCTTATTGGGAGTAGTATATAACAGTAAAAGTTTGAAAGTTTGATGTCAATCGCTCAAGCAGTTGTGGAGAAAATGAATTTAAAAGCGAATAAAGGTGAAAAAGTGAGGGGGGGGGGGGGGAGAAAAAAAAGTAAGGGCCTCAGCCGATGTTCCACAACATGGCCAAGGATAGTTTTGGACTCCTGCTACTAGGAAATATCATTTGATACAAGATTGAGGCTCATGGAGGAGTGAGACGGCAGAAACTAAAAAATAAACAAACTGAGAGTCGTGCAGTTGGGTTACAGGTGGACACAACTTCCAAGGGAATGAGTTACCAACGTCCAACAATAGAGGAGAGAAGAGAGGAGAAGGCTAGGGAGGAACAGTGAGCTACAATTAAGAGAGTTGGGTTATAGGGTTCATGGTGGTAATAAATATCGTGGGTAGGAATGGGGAATAATGGGACATAGGGGTACACTGGTTGCTTGAAGCCCGATCGGGAAGAGTGGGAGTGAGCCTACTTGAGTAGGTGGTTCTACCTGTGGGAGATTATGAATAACAAAGCAGTGTAGGTAGCCAAGATTTTTTGAGTTTCACACAAAAAGTATTACTGGAAGAACATGTTCCTCAAAGAGGAGCTGTGAAGATTTTAGGAATGAAAAATGAGGGGAATCAGACCACAAAAAGGCAGTAAAAAACATAGAAACTCCATTATATAGTAGTACAGAAATTATTTGCACCAGATTATACTCATGTGCTGATAGTTCATCTTTTGATTTATTATGAAGCAATCAGAAAGTTCTGCAACAGTGAGTAAAAAGCCTAAAAAATAATGTTACATTTGTGGGGGTAGATGATGACATACCCTAGTACAGATAGGATTGTGTAGTATTAGCATGGAAGAAGCATGCGAGTAAGAAGGCCGCCTCGATGCAAATAAGTAGAAAAAAAAACGGTGAGCTAAAGGAGTGTTTATGTGTCACCACACGGAGGGTGGTTTTGTGTTTTGTGTTAGTTAAATCGGGCTTAAGGATAATTCCCAGTATGTAATTGCCTCCTGTGATTTTCCCTTATGTTTTTACATTGACTCGGCCAGCCATGCAAACGAGCGCTCCATTAAACCACAACAACTGATGTAATACCGACAGAGACCTGGAAATTACAATCAGAAATAAAACCCCGCCCACCAACCGACGAGGCAACAAGGCCACACCGCTAGAGTGGGACGAGGGGCGTGGAAGCTATCGTACCCAGCTGTCCAAGCCCCGAGCTTCGTCATTGGTTGGGAGGACATGGGATGATTCAACGGAGCCCGGGCATTGGACAGAGTGTGACGTCATCGAGAGACTTCGAGAAGGGAGGGAGAAGAAGAAGTCTCTCGCTCTCTCTCTCTGGTGCTGGCTTCGTAGCGAGCTGACGCTTTCTGCCTCGGGCTCGGGGCTGCGTCTGGCTCGTATGCGTTTGCGAGGAGAGCTTTTCTGGAGCTGTTGTGGACAACTAAAAACGTTTTAGCATGAGGAGGATGGATTGGCGACGGTGGTGTTCTTTGGAGGAGCAGGGTGGGAGGGGGGGCTGAGTTGTGCTTCCCCGGATAGCAGAGGAACATGAAAGAGGGCATCATCGAAAAGTACCTCACGTTGGGACGTCGAGGAGCGCGACGCCACAGTCCATCTTGTACACGTCTCGCACGGCGGCCTCAAGGATCGCCGACCACCCGGCTCCTACTCGTAAAAGCCAAAGCTGAGTGCTGGCACATTGAAAAAGGATTTTATTTTATTTTATCATTTTCCCCTGTCATGACATTGTGAGTCTGTGAGTGGAGATGTCTCAATTAGTAATTATAGTTTTTACCTCGCCTTTCATTTTTATCTCTTGCATTTATTTTCATTAAATCCCTTATTGTTGCATTTCATTTGTGGTGTTGATTTATTTGTTATAGGGTTCAGATTAACCGCGTGTGCCGTCGTACAGGTAAGTCCTCAGTTCCTTCCCGTCCCGCCTGTGCCAAAAAAGTACAGCCAAGTTTCAAACTGCTTCCTCAGATTTAACCGTTCGGCCATCCATCTGAGGCCGGTGTTAATCGGCCACAGATGTGACAATAATTTAGGAATACGTCGTGTTGGTGTGAATCCAGTAATAGCTTCCAATAATGAAATACCATATGACAAGGAAGGAAACATAGGGGCAATACCCCTGGGCACTCATCTGGTAGAATAAAGCAGTATACTACACTGACTAAAGGTATTTTAAACCGTACCATGGCATTTTACCCAATATCAATGGTTGCTAGAAGACAGGGCAGCATATACAATCATATTAACATAATCATAAGACTTTAAACAAACAAACAAAAAACTTTTTTGGGGAGCAACGACCCACCTTAGACCCCGATTTTTTAAATACCAGGAACAAACTTTGGAACATCACGGATGATGCAGGTTGTGGTCAAGTTTTATCAGAATTGCATGTGTAGTTTCTGAGAAGAAATCAAATACCTATTTTGGGGGGAAACCCCCACCCCCTGTATATCCCCAAAGGAGCAGATTTTTTTCATGCCGTGAACAAACTTTGGTTCAGCCTGGGTGGTGAAGGTTGTGGTAATGTTTCATTGAAATTGTGTGTGTAGATTCAGAGAGGAAAGCAAATATCTATTTTGTGGGATCAAACCTGGACCCACTTTGACCCTCCGTTGATCCCCTTAGACTTCGATTTTCTTAATGCCGTGGACAAATATTGGCACATCAAGGGTGATGAAGGCTGTGGTCAAGCTTCATCAAAATAGTGTTTGTAGTTTCAGAGGAAAAAGCAAGTTCCTATTTTAGGGGGTCAAACGTGGACCCACTTTGACCCCCGGTAAACCCCCTTCTACCCCAATTTTTTTTTAATGCCGTGAACAAACTTTAGTCACAACACAACAAATATAATTTGTGCCAAGTTTGGTCACAATCCCATCAGCGGTTTTGGAGAAGAAGTTGCAAGTGTTTACGGACGGACTGACTGATGGACGGACGGACTGACGGATGGACGACGCGCCATCGCATAAGCTCCACGGAACTTCGTTCCAGGGGAGCTAGAAACCAAAGATTTGGCTCATAGATGCCCCGTTGAAAAAGTTTCAGCATGACTCAATTTTTCTATAGCTCCATGTGTGTACAAGACTGAATTGTTATGTCCAACTGGCATTGTAATGTAATACTATTGGTCGTAGGAATACTATTAAATTATCACGAGTGAACAAGGTATAAATCCTGAAATACAAAAGTGATGTTTGGTATCACATGGTGTGTTCTTTTTGTGATGGACAACAATTGAGTACAAGTTCTATAATACAATGATTGTGTAAGTAAAATGGAGATCAGACAATTATCAAAATAAAAAAAACCCAAAAAGATCGTGCAAATGAAAGAATTTTGGATAAATTTAACTCACCTTTATGCTCAGTTGCTCGTGGGCTGAGGTGCATCCTTTTCTGACACTCGTTGCAACTCATCAAAAACTTGGTCACGGCCTCACGCGGCAGGAAAGCGTAAGTTTCTGAAATCTGAACGGGAATTCAAAGTCAATATTATATCATCGGTAGGTATTTAACTATCATGAACTAAAATGATAATCCAAGTTATGTACTTAAAGCTAACAGTGAGCTAATCAATTGCAGCAATTATAATTCCTCAAGTGGTCAAGTGAATAACAGACAACAGATTATATGCAATATATATATAGAGATATATATATACAGTCGTGGCCAAAAATATTGGCACCCTTACACTTTTTTCAAATAATGCACCATTTCTTCCAGAAAATTGCTGAAATTAAAAAATGTTTTGGTATCCACAAATGTATATCTTTGGTTTGCAGTGGAACAAAACAAAAAAATCTGAAAAAATTACTAAATGCTTATTCCAAATTACTAAATGCTTTAGCTTATTCCACACAGAAATCCTAAAATGGCCTGGACAATATTATTGGCACCTTTTACAAGTTTTTTTTGTTTGTTTTTTTTGTATACTGAATCGAGGCTCGTGAAAGAGCTAACATTTACTTCACAAACAAATCAACCAGACAAACAAAATATATAAAAAGAGGGAGCGGAAGACAAGATGGGGAGAGAAGGGGAAGCACACAAACACAACATCCGAGAGCAGGGAGATGTGTGGAAGGGAGAGGGCCCGGGGGGAGGAGGCATGGGAAGGGGGGGGGGGGGGGAGGGAGAAGTATAAAACACAAGGACACCAAGGACTTCCTGGACAGAAGTTGGTATTTCAAAAAAGTGGAACTGGGGTGAAATTAGTGGGGGTAGAAAAGATCAAGGTTTTGGATGGGGGAAGATAAGAGATGGTGGTGAACAGCTGTTTTAAAGACCTGGAGGGTGGAGTGGGATTGAAGAGAGTGAGGGAGTTTGTTCCAGAGGCAGGAGAAAAGAGGAATGAAGGAGTGAAGGTGAGCAGAGTCTTGATTTTAGCAGTTTAACCATAAGAGGGTTGCAGGCAGCTCTTGTTAGAAAGTTGTTAGAAATAATTAGATTTCAAGCAGGTGATTCTCCTTTACTTTGGAATTGAACTCCACTGTTGTGAGTTGCAGGTGCCTGCTATATAAAAATCACTCATTCAACCATTTTATATGGAGAAAAGGAGTCATTCTGCTGTTTTGTGTCACTGTGTGTACCACAACGAGCATGGAGAAAAGAAAGAAAACCAGAGAATTGTCTGAGGTCAGACACAAGATTTTAGCCAAGCATGGATAATCTCAAGGCTACAAGTCCATCTCCAGAGACCTTGATGTTCCTGTGTCCACCGTACGCAATGTTATCAGGAAGTTTAAGGCCCATAGAACTGTAGCCAACCTCCCTGGACGTGGCCACAAGAGAAAACTTGATCGAAGATTGCAGTGAAGGATTGTTTGAATGGTGGAGAAAGCACCTCGGTCAACTGCCAAACAGATTCAAGCTGACCTTCAGACACAATGTACGACAGTTGCAACACGCACCATCCGTCGCCAACTCAATGAAAGGCGGTTCTATGGTAGGACACCCAGGAGGACCCCACTGCTGAGAGAGAGAGACCCAGAAGAAAGCCCGACTGGAGTTTTCCAAAACACACCTGAACAAGCCACAAATCCTTCTGGGAGAATGTCCTGTGGACAAATGAGACCAAATTAGAGCTTTTTAGTAAAGCACATCATCTCTACGTTTACAGAAAACAAAATGAAGCCTTCAAAGAAAAGGACACCTTCTCTACAGTCAAACATGGAGGAGGTTCAGTGATATTTTGGGGTTGCTGTGCTGCCTCTGGCACTGGGTGCCTTGAATGTGTGCATAGCATCATGAAATCAGGATATCACCAAGGCATTTTGGAGCACAATGTTCAACCAAGTGTCAGAAAGCTGGGTCTCCGTCGAAGGTCATGTGTCTTGCAGCAGGACAATGACCCCAAACACACTTCAAAAAGCACCCAGGAATGGTTCAAGACAAAATGCTTGACTGTTCTGAAGTGGTCAGCAATGGGTCCAGATCTAAATCCCATTGCACACCTGTGGGGAGATCTGAAAACAGCAGTAGGGAGAAGGTACCCTTCAAATCTGGAAGAACTGGAGTAGTTTTCACAAGAAGAGTGGGATAAACTACCAGTAGAGAGAAGAGGAAGCTCATTCATGGCTATAGGAAGCGCTTGACTGCAGTTATTTTGTCCAAAAGCTGTGTTACCAAATATTAAGTCTAGGGTGTCAATAATTTTTTCAATGCCTTTTTTTCTGATTTAAAAGGATATATAACGTTTTGAATAAAAAACAAAGGTTCTGTAATATTAACAGTGAAATAAAGAATTGTGGAGACAAAATCCTTTGAAAATACTGAGTTATTTGGAAAAAGTGCAAGGGTGCCATATGTATATATACATTGGGGTGTATATATATATACATACATACATACATATATTATACACAACAAAGAACATTCAGGGGAACTTCCATTGGCTGAGAGTATCTATCTTAGATGTGAACTAGGGCTTTAAGAGGAGATCCAAAGTTTCTGGGCTGTCCTGGTGTTACCAACAAAAAAGGCTCTTTCTCTTCTATGCATTTATGTTGGGAAATCAAAACACAGATTCATGTTTTCTAACAAACAATTTCGGTCGTGCACAACAACCGACAAATATGTGACAATGGCTGTTTTGGAGTCTGAAATGTTACGGCTTGAATGTCAATTGGCAAAAGATAATAATGAGAGCAACCATCGTTTGTTGCTTGAAAAGAAGGCTCAGTTGAGGCAATTAATTCAAGAAAAAGCGCTTGGTTTGTTAATTCAACTCAGGATACAAAGCATAAAGGTAATCCAAGCAAATCATTATTTCACTTATAATCCGTTGATAAACCACCATGACTTGTTTTTTTTCTGTGTTGGATGCGAAACGGAATATTACACAGTCGTAAATCCTGGTGATGCAAGGTTGAATAATGGGAAACATTATTCTGAACTTTCTATAAAACAGACTGAAACAAAATTATTCCTTTACGCAACAAAACAGTCATTTAACCTTTCACGTTTCTTTCTCTAATTTTCTTTACAAATCAATCGGAGTATGTATGTATATCTGTAGGTCATGTGTTAAGGGGCTCAGCGCTTGGTTTTTGACTAACCAATCACACTTCTTGAATTATCCCATGCCCTTGCTGAGATGGATTCTGGGAAGGCTCCTGGGATTGATGGCTTACCTGCAGAATATTTTTCGGCATTTTGGGACCTGTAGCGCTCGGAGTTATTTAATATCCTGGATGCATCTGTGCTGTCTGGTGAAATACTGCTAAGTTTTAGGAGTGAGGTGGTGCGTTTTTTTTCCCCCCAAAGACCGGTCGGTGATCTCCAACAATGGCGTATTCGTGGCCAGTCTCCTTGCTTTGCACAGATTATCATGTTTTCTTGAATGTTTTGTTAAGCTGATTACCTCCACCACCAAAGGTGGATGGAGGTTATGTTTTCACCCCTGTCTGTCTGTTTCTCTGTCTGTCTGTCTGTCCGTTTGTCTGTCTGTGAACAAGATATCTCAAAAGGTTGTGGACGGATTCAGAAGAAATTTGGCAGAAAGGTAGTGTACAGGACGAAACGATGATATTTTGGTGAAGATCGAGATTCGGATCCGGCTAGTAGAATGTTTTAAGTTATTCTTCATCATTGGGAGATCGGGTCAAAAACGATACATAGCAGGATATATCAAAAAGTTAGGGATCGATTTGGACGAAACTTGTTGGACAGGTTGTGTGTGTGACGAGGAAGATTCGATTCGATTTTGGTGAAGATCGGAATATGGATTCAGATACAATAATTATTTAATTATGAAGTTATTCTTCACCATTGGGAGATGGGGCTAAAACCCGATACATAGCACGATATCTCAAAACGTTATGGACGGATTTGGACGAAACTTGGTGGTCAGGTTGGGTATGTTGCAAGACCGAATCGTTTCGATTTTGGTGAAGATCTGAATATGGATTCGGATACGAGAATTATTTAATTTTTAAGTAATTCTTCACCATTGAGAGATCGGGCAAAAAGCGATAGATAACATGATATTTAAAAAATTGGTGGACGTATTTGGACGAAACCTGGGGGATGAGTTGGTTGGACGAACATTGGGGGGATGAGAGTGGGAAAGAGAAGGGGTGAAATATTTGGGTTTATTCCTTGGATTATCACAATATGGTCATAAAATTGGGATGGCAGAACTAAAACAAGACTGAGTTGAGCAAAGAAGGCCTTGCCCCACCATTCCCATATGGACCATGTTTTACTTAATAATTTAGTTGTCTTTCTTTTATTGCATAAGTTTATGTCTCCAGAGCCACCACAGGTGTTGCTTGACGATATGATGTCGAGTCTTCTCGGGCAATGATGGCATCGCCATCATATTGCCTTTCTATGGCTGGTATACACGAGTAAGTGTGTGGTATAGTTGGGGGGGGGGGGGGGGGGGGATGGCAACTACTCTCCGTCTCTCTGCTGGCCGTTGGGGAATTCACCCTCTTCCGGCCGTGCTGTTGGAGTCGACTGGACTCTCATCTACCAGATGTGCAGAGCCATGTGCCATTTAAACCGCATGGCTGTGGACCGTTGCCCTGGTAAGGGGGGGGGGGGGGCTGGCTGACAGGTACTACACCTTGACCACAGGTGACCTGGGATTATGCAAGGCAGGGGCATCCATCTCCCTGAGGTATCGAAAGACACCCACATACCTTTGCTTAGAACAGTACAAGAAGAACTGTTTCACTCTTTCTGGTGAGGCCATCACTGGCTACGACCCAATATCATATGCTGTCGTTTGGACAAAGGTATTGAAAGCCTCGTTGATGTGAACTTCCGTGTGATGGCCTTTTGGCAGTGTTTCATTCAACGGTTATTGTATGCAGATTTCCTGCCAGACTACATTTTGAACTGTCTCATTTTGCAACAAGCAGGAGACTTCGATACTGCGTCAAAATGTTATTGATCCATCTCCACCATGTGTATATATCTCTTCCCCCATTTAAAAAAAAAATCTTTTAAGACTTTTGAATGCTTGGCCTTTCAGTGAGCTGCCAGGTGGAAACGTGTTATAAAAATGCTAGCTCATGAGTCTTTATTTCATAACCATCTTTTTCCTGGCATTTATAAAGGTCGTGATTTTTGTCAGCATTTTATATTCACGGGTATTACAAAGGTGTGCCACCTCTGAAATGATTCAAATTGGGAGTAGAAATCTGTAAGTGGCAAACTTAACAGGGATTCTGTCAAAAAGGGCACCAGGTAGCGTTTTGAGAATTGTGATCCAGAAGGTTTTGCAGCTTGGTCTACAAATGACCCAGGGTATGAAGTGTTGGTTAATAAATTGTTCTTTTTTTTTTACAAATGAGCTGTAGAGTTCATTCCGAATGAGTTTACCCCATAATGAGGTCAAATCTATTTCAGAGCATCAGTAAGGACATCTATAGGTCACGTAGTAATTTTTTTAAATTTTTTTTTCGTATACAAGATCGAGGCTCGTGAAAGAGCCAACATTAATCACACAAAAAGTTAAACCGACACATAAAACACAAAAAATAAGTGGAGCGGTAGACAAGATGGGGAGAAAGGGGGAAGGACATAAAACACAAAAAATAAGTGGAGCGGTAGACAAGATGGGGAGAGAAGGGGAAGGACATAAAACACAAAAAATAAGTGGAGCGGTAGACAAGATGGGGAGAAAGGGGGAAGGACATAAAACACAAAAAATAAGTGGAGCGGTAGACAAGATGGGGAGAAAGGGGGAAGGACATAAAACACAAAAAATAAGTGGAGCGGGAGACAAGGTGGGGAGAGAGGGGGAAGGACACAAACACAACATTTGAGAGCAGGGGCATCGGGAGAAATGTGGGAGGGGGAGGGCTTGGGGGGAGGTGGGGGAGGTATAAAACATATGAACACTGCAAGGACTTCCAGGAAAGAAGTTGGAATTTCAAAAACAAAAAAAAAAGTGTGTCTGGGATGAATTAGCGGGGGTAGAAAAGATCAAAGTTTTGGATGGGGGAAGATAAGAGATGGTGGTGAACAGCTGTTTTAAAGACCTGGAGGAAGGAGTGGGATTGAAGGGAGTGGGGGAGTTTGTTCCAGAGGCGGGAGAAAAGGGGAATGAAAGAGTGAAGGTGAGCAGAGAGCCTAGATTTTGGCAGTTTAACCATAGGAGGGTTGCAGGCAGATCTTGTGCGACCTGAAGGAATATTGGGGGGACAGAGCACAGAGAGAGCTGGGGGAGCAAGGCCGGAGAGGAGTCGGTAGAAGACAGAAAGACCACCAACCTGCCTGCGGTGAGTGAGTGAAAGGCCCTTGGAGTTAGCTTCATCGCAGGAGATTCCAATGATTCTGAAAGCTTTGGTTTCAACAGAGTGAACCCGAGCTAGGTGTGAGGCAGGAGCACCAGCCCAGAGGGGAGAGCAGTATTCCATTGAGCTGGGGATGAAAGCCTTGTATGTGGTGAGGAGCTCAGGTGTGCCAAGGAAGGACTTCGCCCGACGGAGGATGCCCAGTCGGCGACTGGCTTTGGAGGCCAGCTTGGAAATGTGGTTTTCCCAGGAAAGATCATGGCAGATAGTGAGACCCAAAAGCTTGAGCGACAGAACTTCTTGGAGAGGAATTCTCCAATTCTCCTTCTTGGGAATTTGCCACCCAAGGGGATTACTCAGTGAAAAAGATTGCTACCTGAGAGATCTCCTGCTGAACCTGTATATGGATTAATATACCGTAAGCTTGTATAGCCTGGTGTTGGCTTAGTGGTTCGGGTGCCGGCTTGGGATCCTAGGATACATGTGAACGGGTACATGCGGTTCGAATCCCGGTCGATTGCTGAATTAACACCAGGGGGGTTGACTCAGCCTGTCATCCTTCCGAGGTCGGAAAATTGAACACCAGTTCACTGGTAATTCCCTGTGTGTGGCAAGAGGCGACCAAAGGAAGGTCATCCAGCCATAAAACATTGCTTCAAAAAGGGGACCATGGTGCTCGAAAAAGGCCAACCCCTGCTCTGCGGGGAAAAATGGCCACTAAAGGTGTTTCATACTGTAAGCTTGTAACAAAGAGAACTGGTGATCTCCACTGGTGGCTGGTCCACTGGATTGTTCCATCCATCACATTAATTAGTCATTTCTCTCCTGTGTCCATTTGTTTCCCGTTTTGTTTGGTTACTGAAGACCTCTTTCATGCCTTCATTGATTGTGCAAGGCTATTTCCCCTGTTTCATTTGTTGAATTATGCGGCTCGTAAAGTGAATGTCTGAAGGTTGTGGTTTTTGTCGGCCATAGAAGAGAGGGGACTTTATCTACTTGGTATTTTATTTTTTTGGTTCATTGCCAAATGTGAACGAGTACATGCGCTGCTGCATTTTTTAATGGCCCCAGCTAAACTTGCTATACATCTATCATGAGAGGAGAGGCCGAATGTCAAACAACGATACAATAAAAAAAAGACCCCACTTCATAAGGTAAGTTACAAAAGTGAAAAGATTCAAAAGTTAAAGCTAGCATGTGAGAATGCAAGTTTATGCTTCAAGAAACATTGCACACCACGATGGTATTAATTCACTCAAATAGTATCAAACACCATGCACTCAGAGCACGACTCAAACTTTACATTAACCTTACATACGAGGTAATTATGTTCTACTTAACTTTACATTGTGCCTCCAACTTCACTGTGAGAAGGATGAACTACGAATAGATTTGTTACACGTGGATGTGATTTTGAATAAATAAATAAATAAATATAAAGCCTCATTATTGAATTATATAAAATACAATGATTTTTGCATCATGCTCTTACTGATGTTAAGACGGTTCTTATTTACTGTACTAGTACACCAGCTAACTACGGGAGGGGCAGAAAGGGTCATTTCTCTTTGGGGTACATAGATTACAGTCGATCTATGGGTGGGTCTAAAGAACATTGGGTGTGTTCATTTACCAAGTTTCTTGTGGAGAGATCGCCAAGTGGTTTAAGCATTCGAGCAAGCACTCCATTCAAAACCGTTAAGGAACGGCTGGCTTGGCAAGCGCTAGCTAGCTGCTTGGTAAATGAGCACACCCCGGCTTCCTCCCTTTCAGTTTCGTTTTAAACAGAAGGAACGAGTTTCAAAAGTTCACTACGAAAAACACCACGTTAGCTCCAGGAAGGGCCATGTTATTAACCCAACTCTTTTGGGGTACCTAGAGTACAGTAGATCTTCGCTCAGTTCTGTAAGTAAAAGTTACCTCACGCATGTCGGGATTCCTCCAAATTTCTTAATTTAGTGTTACTAGGGCATGCCCGTACTATATATAAGCTAGGACGTGCCCGTACGTGGGTGCCCGTTCCTTGCCAAAAAAAAAAAAAAAAAAAAATTTGTGTAGGGGTGTGTGTGTGTAAACATCCTAGGGCGTGCCCGTACGTGGGTGCAAAAAAACATGCGTGCAAACAACAACAACAAAAAAAAACTTTGAAACCACGTGGCAGTAACGACCACAGAACCCCCCCCCCCCCTCTATTTACATGAATGGTTTGGTCCATTCGCAACGACCACAGAACCCCCCCCCTCTATTTACATGCAATGGTTTGGTCCAAAGCGAACGGTTTGGTCCATTCGATGTGATTCGATGATTCGATGTGAATGGTTTGGTCCATTCGCAACGACCACAGAACCCCCCCCCCTCTATTTACATGAATGGTTTGGTCCATTCGCAAAGCCAAAGCGAACGACCACAGAACCCCCCCCTCTATTTACATGAATGGTTTGGTCCATTCGCAAAGCCAAAGCGAACGACCACAGAACCCCCCCCCCCCTCTATTTACATGAATGGTTTGGTCCATTCGCAACGCCAAAGCGAACGGCGAACGGCTAAATCGCCATAGCTCGGTAAGTACTTGTCCGATTAATTTCAAACCTTGAAAAGGCA
Organism: Myxine glutinosa; assembly: GCF_964187855.1. Lineage (NCBI taxonomy): Eukaryota > Metazoa > Chordata > Myxini > Myxiniformes > Myxinidae > Myxine > Myxine glutinosa. The sequence continues at coordinate 125,715,165 of NC_136263.1, forward strand.
CATCCTCGGGTCCCCAGCAATATACCTGGCAAGTTTCAAGTATATCGGACCGGTAGTTGTCGAGAAACAGCGGTCACAGACAAACAGACGTACAGACGTACAGACGTACAAACGTACAAACGTACAGAGATTACTGGAATTATAGATAGATAAACAGCATTAGCGACTGTTTAAAAAGCTAATCATACGTGTTTGTCGTTCATGATATTCATTACCGTTCATTAATGTTCATTACTCCTGGTGGAGGCCGTTCCTCCCACGAAAACGCCAAGATAAGCTATTTATATACGTTGACTCACCGGAAAACCCCTTGGGGAGGTGGGATATTATTGGTATTAATATTGTTTTGTTGTAGCGGTTACCGGAAGCATGACACAATTACCTTGCACCAGCCGATGACGCAACCGGCGAGCGGTCACTTGTCCGGACTCGCCCGGGCGTGTCCAGACTTGCCTTTCCCGGGCGAACACTTGGCTTACCTATTTGCATACCACGCCCCGCCTGAGAGGCGTGGCTTTTGTGTGTTGAGCTTTGCTTATAAATTGCCTCCCTTTGCTTATAAATATAATTCAGTGCTTTTGAGTTCTTTCGAGTGAGCTGAAAAGAAATAGCTCAGTGAAACTTCATTCCTGGCGTCGTTCATTTTGTCTGGTGTTTATTGTGCGAGCATAGCTCCCACAATTGGTGACCCCTTTTCAAGAACATGGCGATGGAGTCATCTGTAGCTTTGAAGCTCCCGGGCTTTTGGGAATCGCACGCGGCCGTCTGGTTCGCCCAAGCGGATTCTCTCTTCGCCCTGCGGAACATCACGGAGGACACGACGCGCTAACACCCTGTGGTCTCCGCGCTCAACGCCTCCACCGCGGCCCGGGTCCTGAGCTTCCTACAGAACCGGCCGAACGCCGACAAATACGGCACGCTCAAAGGCCTACTCCTCGGTGCGTTTGGACTCACGGAGACCGAACGCGCGCGACAACTACTCGACCTCCCGGAGCTGGGTGAGGCCCGTCCATCCGAGCGCATGGATCACATGCTGGCTCTACTCGGCGACCACAGCCCAGATTTCCTCTTCCGCGAGCTGTTCCTCCGGCAGCTACCCGGGCAGGTACGGTTAGCTTTGACTAACTCGCCCATCACGGACCCTCGCGCCCTGGCCAAGGAGGCCGATAAATTTTTCTCGGCCAGGCGACACGTCGGAGCGGCCGCCTGGAACCCTGGGCCGACCGAGGCAATGCCTGCGCCACACCCGGCGCCACTACCGGCCGAGTCAGTGCCACTGGCGGCAGCGGCCGCCGCGACGTCCCGTCGACCGAACCCGAGGTGACCGCCGGAGCCTCCACCAGGGCGGACCATGTGCTATTACCACGCCAGGTTCGGGCAGAAGGCCAGAACGTGCCGCCCACCGTGCACTTTCGGCAGGTCGGGAAATGACCAGGCCGGTGCTCGCTGCCTGCCATGAGCGTCGGCCATTCAGGCAGCCTTCTGTTTATCACGGACACAGCGTCCGGGCGGCGTTTTTTGTGCGACACCGGCGCTCAGCTGAGCGTGATACCCGCCTCGGTGTAGGACAAACAGGCTGCGCTGTGCGGCCCCGCCTTGGTCGCCGCAAACGGCTCCTCCATCCGCACCTTCGGTTCGCGCAGCGTCACATTCTGCTTCGGGGGCCAGCGCTTCAGGCGGGACTTCATCACGGCGAACGTGCCCATGGCCTTGCTGGGTGCAGATTTTCTTTGCGCGCATGGGCTTTTGGTCGACGTCAAATGGCGTCGGCTCATCAACGCGGAGACCTTCAGCTCGCTCGCTTGCTCATTGAGCGGCTCCGCACCAACCAAGCTAGCCTGCGCGCTCCCGGCCGTGCACGATTTCACCCGCCTACTTGCCAAGTTTCCCGCCCTCATGCAGCCGACGTTTTCGGCCATCGCCGTCAAGGACGGCGCCGAACACCACATCCCGACCATAGGTCCACCGGTCTACGCCAGGGCTCGCCGCCTCGACCCGGCCACACTCGCCGTGGCGAAGGCAGAATTCGATGCGCTGGAGCATTTGGGCATTGTGCGGCACTCGAATAGCGCGTGGGCCTCGCCCCTGCACATCGTGCCCAAACCGGGTGGCGGATGGCGACCATGCGGAGATTACCGCCACCTCAACGACGCCACCACCCCCGACCGGTACCCGATACCACACATACAGGACTTTTCCGCCCGTTTGGCGGGGCGGGTGATCTTTTCCAAGGTCGACCTCATTCGGGGCTACCACCAGGTACCCGTCCGGCCGGCCGACGTGCTGAAGACGGCGGTAATTACACCTTTTGGCCTCTTCGAGTTCCTTCGCATGCCGTTCGGCCTTAAGAACGCGGCCCAGGCCTTCCAGCGGCTAATGCACAGCGTGCTGCGCGAGCTCACCTTCCTTTTCGTTTACCTGGACGACATTCTCGTCGCCAGCACTTCCCGGTCGGAGCACCTCATCCACCTGAGCATACTTTTTGAGCGCCTCGGCGAGCACAGCCTCATCATCAACCCGGCGAAATGCCAGTTTGGCGTAACGGCCGTCGACTTCCTGGGGCACCGCATCACGAAGCGTGGGGCCGTCCCGCTGCCGACCAAGGTGGAGGCAGTCACAAGTTTCCCACGCCCCCGCTCCATCAAGGCCCTACAGGAATTTTTGGGAATGGTAAATTTCTACCACCGGTTCGTGGCTCGCGCCGCCCAACTCATGCGCCCCCTGTACGAAGCCCTCCGGGGCAAGCCGGCCAAGCAGGACGTCGCCTGGACCACAGAGATGGACGCGGCGTTCACGGGCGCTAAGCTGGCCCTCGCCAACGCGACCATGCTGGCGCACCCGGCACTCAACGCACCCATCGCCCTCACCACGGACGCTTCCGACTACGCGGTGGGTGCCGTGCATGAACAGTGGGTGAACGGGGCTTGGCAACCGCTGGCCTTCTTCAGCCGGCAGCTGCGCCCTAACGAGCGAAAGTATCGCGCTTTCAACCGCGAGCTCCTCGGCCTTTACCTGGCTGTTCGCCACTTCCGCCATCTTTTGGAGGGCCGCCCGTTCACGGCGTTTGTGGACCACAAACCCCTGCTCTTCACCACGGCCAAGGTTACGGAGCCGTGGTCGGCCCGCCAGCAGCGTCACCTCTCCGCCATGTCCGAATTTACGACGGACATCCGGCACGTCGCGGGCAAGGACAACGCTGTGGCCGATTGCCTCTCCCGGTCCGGCGCGAACGCCGTCCACCTCGGTGTGGACTTCGCCCGCATGGCGGCCGACCAGATCGCTGACCCCACGGTGCAAGCCCTCCGGACAGCGGACACAGGCCTGCGGTCGGCCGACGTCCCCTTCGAGGACACAGGCACAGTTCTCCTGTGCGACGTTTCCCTGGGCCAACCTCGCCCCATCGTGCCCACCGGATAGCAGCGGCACATTTTTGACGCCCTCAATGGCCTTTCCCACCCGGGCCGGAAAGCATCACAGAAGCTCATGGCAGCAAAGTTCGTCTGGCACGGGCTCCGTAAGGACGTCCGCGACTGGGCCAACGCCTGTGTCGCCTGCCAACGCGCGAAGGTCCACCGGCACACCCAGGCCCCGTTGGCACCATTCGACGTGCCCACGCGGTGCTTCGACCACGTCAATGTGGACCTGGTGGGACCCCTGCCCTCCTTGCGGGGCTTCACCCACCTCCTCACGATGGTGGACAGGACCACCAGGTGGCCGGAAGCCGTCCCGCTGGCATCAACGACATCCGCCGACATGGCGCAGGCCTTCATTGGCACCTGGATTGCCCGTTTCGGCGCGCCCTCGGACATCTCCTCCGACAGAGGCCCGCAATTCGCCTCCGAGCTTTGGGGCGCGGTCGCCCAGGTCTTGGGGGTCAAGCTACACCGCACCACGGCCTACCACCCCCAAGCCAACGGCTTGTGCGAGCGGTTCTACCGCTCGATGAAGGCCGCTCTCAGGGCCAGCCTCCAGGACGACGGTTGGGCCGACAGGCTCCCGTGGGTCCTATTTGGCCTCCGAACGGCCCCTAAAGAGGACCTCCAGGCTTCCACCGCCGAGCTGGTCTACGTCCAGCCACTGCACGTGCCGGGCGAATTCATCCCTGATGCCACCGGCCCCTGGGCCGCGGCTCGCCAACGCTCGGTCCTCCAGGAGGCCGCCAGGAGATTTGCCCCCGTGCCCACGTCCCACCACGGCTGCCCCCAACCCCACGTCCCCCCAGCACTTTGCACTGCGGAGTACGTTTTTATCCGGCACGACGCACACGGGGGACCGCTCCGGCCACCGTACGATTGACCTTTCCGGGTCCTGAAGAGGGACGACGAGTCGTTCATCATCGACATCGGCGGCTAGCCAGACCACATCTCCGTGGACCGCCTCAAGCCAGCCCATTTGGACCATGACCAACCTCCACGGTTGGCCCTTCCTCCAAGACGGGGCCGTCCCCCATCATCCAAGCCCCCCGCCCGACCATCCACCGCCACGCCACCTACCACCCCCACACGAATCGCCAGGGGTCGTTTCGGCCGGGTCATCAAGACCCCCCTCAACCTGACTCTCCCGGTGCATGTTAATTCTGGGGGGGCGCATGTAGCGGTTACCGGAAGCATGACACAATTACCTTGCACCGGCCGATGACGCAACCGGCGAGCGGTCACTTGTCCGGACTCGCCCGGGCATGTCCAGACTTGCCTTTCCCGGGCGAACACTTGGCTTACCTATTTGCATATCACGCCCCGCCTGAGAAGCGTGGCTTTTGTGTGTTGAGCTTTGCTTATAAATTGCTGCCCATTCGATGGGCTGATTCAGTGCTTTTGAGTTCTTTCGAGTGAGATGAAAATAAATAGCTCAGTGAAACTTCATTCCTGGCGTCGTTCATTTTGTCCGGTTTTAGCGTGCGAGCATAGCTCCCACATTGTAATAACATTAATATTACGCCATTATCGTTAGTTTTGTTATTCGAAGCGGCCTTGGAAAAACGCCACAATTAAGCTAACTTAATATGGCTATACACTTCAACACGCAACCCATATAGTCTACTTGCCAAGCCTATAGAGCCCTCTTGTGAACCCGGAAATGTTGAGTACCCCAACGTTTTAAGTTAGAAATGTACAGTATGGGTCCCCAGCACTTAGAAACTGCCGGATGCTAACTTGCATATGTTGGGCAATTAGCAAAATTAGCATTAATAGCATTAACCCTATCAAACATAGGCCTGGGACACTGAAATTTCTGTTTCGCTCTATTGCTCCGTTTGAATGCTACAGGAAAACTCCCATCCACTCACCATAGAGACGTACCCTCCACCATATCATAAATGGCCAGGTGGCAGATGAAAAGGTGAATGTGCAAGATGCATTGAAGATCGGACAGGACATGAGCACACCGTTCTCTTCATCACTTCCTGAGAGATTTCATGCGCCCATCTCAAATAAGATGGTGACAATGACATTCACCAAAAAAAGAGTGAAGGTCAAAGCGAAAATCATATGTGACCTTGAGGCGTTGTTTGCTCGGCTGCTGGTGGTGGGGAGCAAGAGAAGAATGGAGCTCTCTGCCCTCTTTGACTACGAGCTCGGCCCGGTCCCTGCATCCATCATCGATGAGTATGGATGCCTCAGGAAGGGTAACAAGTCTGTGATCGTCCAGCGTCTTGGAATCCTTGCCCCCAATCCCCACCCACCACATGTTGTACTCGTTGATGCATCGCAGCTCATCGACCACGTTGTGTGGCCATCGTCAGGCACTGTGGCTGACCTCGCAGCCAGCATGGGGCGCCGGCTTAATCGCGACATCACCGAAACATTTGTCATCTTTGACCGGTATGAGCAAGTCTCTGCCAAAGACCACGAGAGGCAGAGAAGAGCTGGGGAGAGCTCAACAGAGTACCGACTCTCACTGACAACCGCTCTACCTAGCCACGACAAAGTGATGAAGAACAAGACAAACAAACGGAGACTGGGTGAGCTCCTGTGCACACACAGCATAGGAGATCACATCAGGATGGTCAGCAAAGCAGACAGTATTGTCACTCATGACGAGGCTGACGTCTCCCTCATCTCATACATGTTGGATGCAGCCAGTCACGGAGCTGAAACTGTCTGCATTCTCAGCGACGGCACTGATGTTTTCGTACTCATGGTCCATTGGTGCTGGAAGGTGGGTATCACATGTAACCTGCAGATGGAGAGATGGGATGGCACTATTCTCAACATCAATTCGACAGTAGAGAATCTCGGTGAGCAGTGTCGCTCCATCCTGGCTATGCATGCTCTCTCCGGATGTGACACCACCTCCTATCCCGCGGGGAAAGGGAAGGTGTCCGCACTCAAGGCCATGAGAGTAGTACCTGGTGACCTGCTTCACTTCATCGGAGAGGAGGGAGCTACTGATTTACAGATTACAGAGGCAGTGAGTGGTTTCTTCCTGGCTCTGTACAACGAGAGGGAGTCGGCATCTCTGAACGTCGCCAGATATGACATCTACCGAAAGCGCAAAACCCCCCCCCAGCACTGAAGACACTGCCTCCTACAGAGCGCAACGGTCTCCTCCATGGACGGCGTGCCCATCTACAGGTGCTGCTTTGGAAAGCAGCAGACTGCCCTGACCCACCAGCTGTGGACATAACAGAGTTTGGATGGAATAAGAAGGAAGGCGAGAAGGGAGAGGAAGTCATCATGTTGCTCCTCCTGCCGTGTTGGAAATGATCAGCTGTAGCTGCAAAGCTGGGTTAAAGCCCTGTTTAACAGCAAAGTGAAGCTGCGTAACTGCAGGCCTGGCCTGTACCAGCTACTGCTTCTGCAAAGGCTCTGATAGTACATGTTGCAACACACTCACACACTCACAGCAAGAAGAGCAATATGACAAGAATGTAGAGTCAGGAGAAGAAGATGAAGACGATGAGGATGAGTTTTATGATGAGGATATGCTTTATAACAGTGCAGAGTAAGTAGTAGAAGTGCAAGACGCTCTTTCTTGATGGAAGTTTTATGTTGTGTAACTAGTGCACATATTTTTCAGCTCTGATAATTTTGGGTATACTTGTGTTTTAATTTTGAGGATATTATTTACCCATAGTCATATTATTCTAGTTTGGTATGGTACTTGCCTTTGTTACCTCTAATACCTGTGAATAAAAGTGGAGCAATAGAGCGAAACAGAAATTTCAGTGTCCCAGGCCTATGTTTGATAGGGTTAATGCTATGAATGCTAATTTTGCTAATTGCCCAACATATGCAAGTTAGCATCCAGCAGTTTCTAAGTGCTGGGGACCCATACTGTACATTTCTAACTTAAAACTTTGGGGTACTCAACATTTCCGGGTTCACATTGCTGGCAAGTAGACTAATAGACGACAATGGCGGGGAAAACCCGCTCGGAGGAGAAAACCCCCTTGGGGGTGGGGTAAAATGAATGCGCTACAACATTGTGTAACCCTTGGTCACCCTATCAAGTTTGGTTGAGATTGTATAAGTAACAACGGAATGTGTTGGTGTCAAAAATTCAACAGACAGACGGACACAAATGGCTTATTTTAGTATGATGATATAGATGTGTTTCGGCTCATGGTAAAGCCTGGTGTTTAACGGTAAGGGTGCTGGCTTGACATCTCAGTGTGTTGAGTTCATGCCGCTGTCAGCCATTGAATTAACATCAGGTGGGTTGACTTAGCCGGTCATCCTTCTGAGGTTGACAAAATGAGTACCAGCTTACTGGGATGAATGAGCCATTCTGGTATCCTATGTTGGAGTGGCGACCTGTCCAGGATTGTGTCCAATAGCCTAGGATACTGCCTCGGCGGTCCGATACATCTGAAGATGCCAAATGGTTGTCTTCTTCTTCCAGGCTCAATGGAAGAAGTGAATAACAAACGACTCTTAGGAATGGTGGAAGGGACCGGTGGGAACAAAATAAACTTAAATTTGACAAGAAAGAAGAAATAAAGAATTGGAGTAAGACGCAAGATTTGGCAGTGAGTTCCTATTTTAAAGGACTGTAGTTGGGAACAGGTCTTGGCAGAAACTGAAAGACAATTGTAGATGTGAAGATATATGGACGAATGAGTGGGCCTAGGAGGGCAGGCTGGATTTGAGGCAAACAACGATTGGATAGATCGAGCAAACGACGGCGCATATGACTTATACCTTATTTCCATGCACTGCAACCGGTGTTGAAAACCGTTCAAACCTCGGTTGATACCAAGTTTGGTACCACATCTGATGCCACTTTTCCATATTCACTTTCCCCATCAAAACTAGCTGCCATTTTGAGCTGCCCCTGAGAAGGAGAAACCTTCAACTCAACTTTTTTGGCCAAAATGGATGATCATTAAATAAATGCATGTATACTACATTTCTGACCCAAAGGCTAAAAAACATGATATTACAAGATACACTTTCTATATTGAGAAACACCATTTTACCTTCTTTAAGTTTTAAGAAATTACAGACATTGTGACGAAGTACTTTGCTGCAAAGATCAACTTACATGGTCATCAAAACCCATAAAAAGCTTTCCAAAACCCACACCATTCCAACCTTAGCTCAAAGACCAAAATACATGTGGTCATCATATAATAAGCTGATTTTTTTGTATTAAGCTTCAACAGAAAGTGTATATACAGACTTGGCATTTAATATGGAATATATATTTTTTCTTGACTTGGGTTTACTTTCTGAACTCAGTATATCAATCTGGTGAGTTTATTTTACCCTTTGGTGATGTCTTTGTTGAAAGAACCATGTCACTGATTGTCTTTCGCAGCAAGAGGTCAATAACAGGATTATATCACAGGTGGCGTGACAAAATGTAAGGACAGGTACATTTGACGATTGGCTTCACAATCGGGTATATAAGGGTTGTTGCATTCTGTATTAGTGGAAAACAACTGCTGCACATCTACAAAAGTTATTGCCGCTTCCTCTGGAGATGGTCCGTCAACTTGACAATGCTGTTTGTCATGGAGTGGTGGCTTTACGAAATTCTGGCATGAAAGAGCGTGCTATTGCTCGGCAGTATGGCATCACTCAAGGTCAGGTGTCAAAGATCCTGAAACCAAATGCTCAGAGGGGTGTCCCTACTCCAATACCGAGGCCAGGACGTCCACGCAGAACCACAAGGAGAGATGATTGCCAGCTGCACCGGTTAGTCTGCAATGGCCGTACCAAGTCAACTAATCGGCTTAGCGCTGAGTGGCAGCAACTGACAAATGTGCCTGTATCCAGAAGGCTAGTCAACCAACGACTGGTTCAAGCAGGCTATCATGCCAGGCATCCCCTGAGAAAGCCACGCCTGACCAGACAACACAGCCAGCGCCGATTGCAGTGGGCCAGAGAGCACCGTCAATGGCAGCCAGGACACTGGAATCACGTGACCTTCAGTGACGAGTCTATATTTCTGGTCTATCGTCAAGATGGCCACGTCCGAGTGCGCAGACAAGTGCATGAAGCCCAGAAAGAAGACTGTATAGTGCCAAGAGTCCAAGCTGGAGGTGGTGGGGTGACCGTTTGGGCTGCTTTTCATGCAGGGAGCAAAACTGACCTGGTTGTTCTGAATGGAAACCTGAACCAGTTCAAGTACACGGTCATTCTGGAAGAAACATTGCTTCCATTTGCTCGTGCAGCCTTTCAAGGAAACTTTGTCTTCCAAGATGACAATGCACAGCCTCAGCGTGCTCGCATGATCCAACACTTTCTTGCTGACCGTGGTGTAGAGCATATGGAGTGGCCTGCCATGTCCCCGGATATGAATCCGATAGAGAACTTGTGGGCAGAATTAACGCGTCAAATCGACAACTTGGACCAGCAGCCCACCTCTGTGCGTGAATTGCAGCAGGCTATTGTCACTGCATGGCAAGCGATTCCTGTCCAAACCTTGGCAAATCTCGTGAACAGCATGCCTCGACGTGTACGTGCTCTACTGAATGCTCGTGGGGGTTACACGAAGTACTGAACTGTAATTTTACTGTCCGTAATCCCAGTTATAATTTAGCTTTTGTTTTTGTTGAATTTTTTTTTTGGCTAATGTGCAAAATAAAGAGATACTTCTCGAAAACGTACAGAAGTTTAACACAGTACTGTCCGTGAATTGAGTACGATATCAGTTTACATCACTTTCAAGGATCAATTTATTTGCTTCGAAATGTCAAATGTGGTTTTTGTTTCTTTTAAACGTCACATTAACAAAATCTAGAATAATTTCAACATAATTCCAATGAACTTTTGGTACTAAGTCATCTTGAAAAGTAAGTTCACCCCCACAAAAAAAATATTCCATATTAAATGCCAAGTCTGTATATATATATATATATATATATATATATATATATATATATATATATATATATATATATATATATATACAGTAATCTCTCGCTATATCGCGCTTCACTTTTCGCGGCTTCGGTACATCGCGGGTTTTTCTCGCTCGTATATGTAAAATGATATATCGGATTTTTCATTATATCGCGGGATTCTGCGGCCTATAGGTATTTTTATTTTTTTAGATTTTAATTATTTTTGCGGTAAAATAAGCATTTTCTAGCCTAAAAAATTAATAATAATAGAAATAAAAATATAACACATTAATTAAAAACTATATTAAAAGAATATTACAGTAAATCGAAATAAAATACGCATTATAAATGAGTAGACAAAGAATCGCGCATTTTGAAAGTCCCGTATTCTGGGGGTAATTAACTTGTCCATGATTCTGGGGGTAATTATCCCATCCGTAAGGAGGGTTCTTGGACGGTTCTTCACTACTTTAAGTAATTTGCAAGGTTGATGCCAAACTGTGTCCTGCAGTTTAATGATCAATATGGTTTTAAGAGTCATCATACTTTGGGTAACCTCTAATTTACAATAACTTATGTTTACAACTTAGAGACACATGATCATGATGACGATTTCGATGATGTTGTCTAAAGCTGCAATTAAATTAAGTCGCTGAGTAACATGAATGACCGAGGTTGTGGAGGATGGGATTTTTCGGTCATTACCTTTTGATACAGATGAGATATCTGCTTCATCACTGCATCAGATCAGGAATAACCACCCTCCTCACCTCCTCTCCACCCCCCACTGCTTCCTCCAAATTAACCATCAGGAAGCTGCTGCATATGCAAGAGGAAGCTAATGCATTTCTTATTAATTTTCAAAATTAATCATCATCTCTATTTTGAATAGCTCATGAAGACTTCTTTATGCTTAGGCCTCAGGTTTGATTAAAGGCAGTTTTGTCAATTATTGCCTTTTGCTTTCAAAAACACAATTTGCATCAATGTAAATACTTTGTTGTACTGTACTTGTATAGTTCCATGATCATATGTGTATGTTTGTTTGTTAATTAATTGCAATTATAAAAGAACTTGCATCAATGTACTGTACAGCTATATATACACGTACAAATATTTTTCTAATACGTAAGGACTAAGGATGGGTCTCAAAAGTGTGTTTAAGAGTGTAGAAAGGGTTCATAAGAGCGTGGGAAAGGTTTATAAGAGTATGGGGAGGGTTTTTAAAGGCTTAAAATATATAAAAATAATAAAATAAATATATGGTTTCTACTTCGCGGAT
>NC_136263.1:125729240-125949240 GCF_964187855.1 Myxine glutinosa
TGACTTGTCAGTCTGACCTTTAAACTGAAGGTGTCAGCAATTTGCAATTTGCGCAGGGTGCAGGCGATAACTCGCCTACTCTTCACAAAAAACACCGTGGAATCTTTAACGTCCACCAGCTAATGCTGGCAGACAGGCCATGCAGGTAACCGTCGATTCGAGGGAGGGAGCACTTTGTCATGCAATTCCCTTCCTAGGAAGCACCAATCCAACAGTTTATAATTACCGAGACTAAGTACTAACTACCACTGCAAGCAGCATCCTGTTGGACGGATTGACCAATAAATATAAACGAATCAGATAGAAGAAAGCCTCAACTAAAACCAATTCACCAGTCCTGAGAGAAGTCTCTCGAAATCCAACAATTCTAAGGGTATGTATGCAAACTCAGTATCTTGTGTTTCAGTTTTGGAGACATGTTTTTGTCTCCAGGCACCATTAGAAAGACAATGTCAGCTTAAATATTGTAGAACTTTGCAGGGCAACCTGTAGAGAAAGCAGTGGGGCAGCTGAACGAAAAATAAATAAAGTAAAGCGATTTGTCTGCTGCCAGGAATCAATTTCTTTGCACAGAGAATAATTACACCAGTGGAAGTCTTTCCTGGCCGTCGCTAAAAGCATTTGTTTTATTTTGCTAATCGCTTTCCTGTGTCTACAGTCGTATTTCTCTCAACATACAGTACGTCCAACATTTCCATTTGCTCAATTGAAGTACTAGGTCTATATTCCATCCTCTTTTAAATTCTCAACACAATTGTGACCTTCATTATCTGGGTTTTTATTGTGCATGTGACAAAGAGCCACCTTTGCAGAATGTCTTGTTATTCACAACACTACAATGGCAAGGTTGCAGCAATATCACATGAAGTGGTGCTTTGGCCTCCAATTCCGCTCAATATGCTCGTGTTCAGGACTTCACATCTGGCAGGACAGTCATTTGGTCATCCCCTATTCCTATTTTTATTATTTTTGGTCCTATTTATATTATATTTGAATTATTATATTTAGTCCTATGGCACTATTGGCTGACCTATTGCTTAATAACTATTCAGAAGAAAAGAAAAACAAATTTCACCAACAGACAAATAAACTACCTGCGATTGTAATGGAAGATTTTTCTTTGCTTCTGTATATGAAAAATTGGCCTGGTATTGGCTTAGCGGTTAGGGTGCCGGCTTGGGATCCTAGGATCCTGGGTTCGAATCCTGGTCGATCGCTGAATTAACGCCAGGGGGGTTTACTCAGCCTGTCATCTTTCCGAGGTCGGCTAATTGAGTACCAGCTTGCTGGGATGAATGATCCCGGTGTGTACCCTGGCTTAGAATAGGTACACCGTATCCCTGCGCATAGTAAGAGGTGACTAAGGGTTGGCATCAGGAAGGGCATCCGGCCATAAAAACATTTGCCTCAAAACAGGGTACCATGATTGTCATGGGGCCCGCAAGGTCCAACCCCCGCTCTAGCGGGGAAAATGGCCTTAAAACGATCATTCATTTTTTGTTTATGAAAAATTGACAATCAATTAATTAATTAATTTTAAAATTTTTTTTTTTTTTTGGTATACAACATCGAGGCTCGTGTAGGAACTAACATTAATCACAAAAAAAAAAAAAAAACGACACACAAAACACAATACAGGGAGCAGGAGAGAGAGGGAAGCAGACAAGTACAACAGCAGAAAACAGGGACATCGGAAGATCTGTGGGAGGGAGAGGGAGAGGGTTTATATTATTAATAATTTATAAAATGATTTGCATTATGCAGGAATTTCTTAATTAATTAATAAATAATTATAAAATTGAATTCACCCATTAAGCAATTAATGAAACTTAAATCAATTCCTAAATGATCTCTGTGTAGGCGGTCATGTATTTTAGTTCAGTTGTGTCAGATTGGCTCCACGATCAGCTGTCTGCACAGATATTGTCGGAAAAGACTATTCTTCTTATTTCATATGTAGCACAACTTTGCGGTTAGCATCATTTTCTGGGGGTGTAACTGTGCCACTCATGCGGTGTAACTGTGCCACTCATGCGGTGCACCCTGTAGGTTTGGGCAGAAATTTGTAATTTGTTCATCGTGCCGGCGATAGCTTGACTACTTTTCGTGAAGGACAATGTGGGATCTTTAACGTCCACCAACTAATGTTGGCAGATGGGATGCCCAGTATTCTTGACGTTATATGAATTGTTCATGTGACAATGGTGTTTCCCTAGGAGGGGTTTGCATCAACGAGTGAAGCAACCTTGTGAGGTTGGAGAGACATTATAGTTAAAGTGTCCCACCTCTTATCATCGGTGAGCAATCGTTTAGATCCCTCTGTATCTATCTATAATTCCAGTAATCTCTGTATGTCTGTGTGTATGTCTGTGACCGCTGTTTCTCGACAACCACGGGTCCGATATACTTGAAACTTGCCAGGTATATTGCTGGGGACCTGAGGATGTGCCTTTTCAAGGTTTCATATTAATCGGAGAAGTAGTTACCGAGCTATGGCGATTTAGCCGTTCGCCGTTCGCTTTGGCTTTGCGAATGGACCAAACCATTCATGTAAATAGAGGGGGGGGTTCTGTGGTCGTTCGCTTTGGCTTTGCGAATGGACCAAACCATTTCATGTAAATAGAGGGGGGGGGGGGTTCTGTGGTCGTTACTGCCACGCGGTTTGGAATGTTTTTCCGAACGGGCACCCACGTACGGGCACGTCCTAGTACTTATAAAAGAGTAGACCATTGTGTGCCAGTACCCAAGTCAAATTCCAAATTCCTGCCATAAACTACTTGTCACAAAGTGGCAACTTGTGCAGGATTGTTTTGCATTCACATAAAGGTTTATCACTTACAGTGAATGTCCCAATGTTCTGTAAATAGGGTATACCTACCTACAGTGCCTTCAGAAAGTATTCACACCCCTTGGTTCTTTTCACATTTTGTTGTCTACAGACTGAATTTAAAATGGCTTAAATTTAGATTTTTTTTGTCACTGATCCACACATTATACCCCATCATGTCAAAGTGGATTTTTTTTTTAGAAAAGTTTACAAAATAATTAAAAATGAAAGGTTGAATTTGATCAAATGATCAAAGGAAATATAATTTCCTTTTATCATCCGTGAAATGTTTCTACAACTTGACTGGAGTAAACCTGTGGCCAATTCAATTGATTGGACGTGATTAAGAAAGAAACACACCTTTCTGTACAAGGTCCCACAGTTGGCAGTGCATGTTAGAGCAGAAACTCTACCATGAAGTCCAAGCAAATCTCCGTAGAACTCGGAGATACAATTGTGAGGAGGCATAGATCTGGGGAAGGGTATAAAACAATTTCTAGAGTGTTGAAAGTTCCCAAGAGCACAGTAAGCTCCATCATTAGGAAATGGAAAGAATATGGACCGACACAGACTCTTCCTAGTGCCGTCTGACCGTCTGACCAAACTTAGCAACGGAGCAAGAAGATCCTTGATCAGGGACGTGACCAAGCACCCAATGTTCAGTCTGCCAGAACTAAAAAGTTCCTTTGTTGAGATGGGAGAACCTACCAGAAAGGGCAGTCTCCTTGGACTGCGGTGAAGATTTTCGTCCCAACAGGTCAATGACCCCAAGCATACAGCCAAAGCAACACTGGTATGGTGTTTCAGAACAAGAACGTGAAAGTCCGGCCGAGCCAAAGTCCAGATTTGAATCCCATTGAGAATCTGTGGAAAGAATTTAATATCGTTGTTCACAAACGTTCCCCATCCAACTTGACAGAGCTTGAGCAAATCTGCAAGGATGAATGAGAGAAACTCCCCAAATCCAGATGTGCCAAGCTTAAACAGACATACCCAAGACTCGAAGTTGTAATCGCTGCCAAAGACGCTTCAACGAAGTATTGATTCAGGGGGTTGAATACTTACGTAACTTAGATATTTCTGTATTTCATTTTTTATTATTTTGTAAAAAATGTCTTGGAAAAAAATCCACTTTGACATTATGGGGCATTATGTGTAGATCGGTAACAAAAAAATCTCAATTTAATCCATTTTAAATTCAGGCTGTAACACAACGAAAAGTGGAAATGTCAAGGGGTGTGAATAGTTGCTGAAGGCACTGTACCTACTCTCATAATCCTTAGGGTTCCTATTTCCCAAAGGTGTATATATTCCCCATTCTCTCATAATTCATGTGATATGATTACAAGCATTACCCTGCATGGAGCTCAATGAACACTCAGAGTGTACCTTATTTCTTCAAAACCTGAATTGGATTTTTAAATAAAATATATAAAGAGATATAAAAGAAAGGTGATTAAAAACAGTCTGTACTTAGTTTCTTCAACAGTTTCTGGCATTAGCATTGCTACCCCCTGCTGGAAATATTTGAAATTGCTGTAGGTTTAAATATTCACCCTCAAGTCTCCATGATCGACAACACCTCTTGAAGATGATCCAGGCCATTTGTAAACAAATGAAAACTTCTGCTGATTTTCAATTGGAATAACAAATACTATCAAGTATGACATAATGGGGGTGGTGACGAGGTGTCTTAGTATGAATAGCTAGTCTCTATGCAAGGCTACTTATGATGATGAAGGTTTTGGAGCTTCAAATAATCAATGACCGAGATATCTGGATCCATCTGCTCTGTTAACCCCAAAAAAGGAAATTTTGTTCCATAATCATATTTCTAGATTCACAATGAAAATCAGCCTTTTTTGGTTTTCATCTGCGTATTTTATTTTCTCCTTCACATCAAATTTTTTGTTTTAATATGTAAGAGGTGAAATTAAATTGAGGATTTTTAAAATTATATTTTATAAACGTGAATACCAGAAGGGAGCACGAGTAGGAATGTATTCATCCCTCAACCAAATTCAACACCTAACTACAAATTTGCATCATGTAGGAGGATGCAGAAATGCTGCTGATGCAGTGCCCCTACAGATTGGAGCAGGAATTTAGAATTGATCCAGGGTACTGCACACAAAGGCCTACTTCTTTCAATCGAGAAATGGAATGAATGAGTTAATCATAGAGCCAATTGTAATAAATCATGTAATGAGACTTGCCTTGTAAAATGTACTCAAACAGACCTAATTATGAAGTTGGTGCGGAATCATGATCTCAATTTGACATTTCGTTTACTGATTAGAGGAAAGAGTGTTTCAGGAAATCTCATTTAATCGTGTGCTCACCCCAAAGGAGTTTGATCCCTGGAAAAATCCTCAAATGAATCACACCCAGCAAAGTTTCCCCCTGAGATGCATTGACAACAGGGATTGTTGTATTGTTGAGGATACATCCTTTGGAGTACACTTTTATGCCAAGCTTGTACTATCGGCGGAAACAGTTCAGTCGGCTCCACCTCCGGACGTTCATATATTTACCCTGCGCTCGCGAAGCGAAAAGCAGGGTTAAGCATTCAACTGTGTATGTGCGCCGTGTGCCGTGTGCCGTACGTGTGTGTGCCATATGTGTCTGCATATTACTATAATTCACCAAATGTCCGTCCGTCTGTCTGTCCATCCGTCCGTCCATTCGAAGGTACTGCAAAAATGGCTGAACCGATCACGACGATATTTTGGGTGCGTAATCCTGGGATCTCATGGAGTAAAATAGGCTATATTGTTTTTCCAATTTCAGCTTTGACCTCCAGCATTTTCAGGTTTGGACTCCCGCATAATGTTATTTTCCCGGGTGCTGCACAAACGGCTGCACCGATCGCTACACCGATTGGACTCGGTTACCTCGGACAAAGACCTTTTATAAGGACATGGGTTGAATCCCTGCTTGAGAGAATGCCAACCCCCTCCCCGGCATCACAGCCGTCTCTCCATCTCAAAATCGCACGAGATATGCGGAAAGGATGACCCAAAACCAATTATCTTCTTTTTGATTCGTATATAAACATCATTAAAAGTAAATAATGACCTCGGCCAAAGTTCAAACGATGGGGGTTTAATCTCCATATGAGAGAATTCCACATAGCTATTTTGGCGGTGTATAAGCCAACAGATTGCTGTCTCCATCGATCTTGCCGAGGCCGTAACACTTATCGGCTCAAAATGCTTTTAACTGTTGACTTGGTAGTTTTTACAATGAAGGAAACATTAACAATGTTGTTAAAAGTTTATTTTGTGATTGGAGTTATGTTGTTTGGAATGAAAAAGGAGATATTGAGTTCAAATTAATGACGACATGCCATGATGGTTTCTACTTTCTGAACGTGAACTTCGTGGATCGCCATATGCAGATTCGCCACGGTCCCGCGATCGATGTTTCTATACGTGAACGTACCCGTTTGTTTGCAAACGGGTACGTTTTTCATGGAAGTCCTTCACGAACTTGCTGTCCATGTCTGATGTGCGACTGAAGGTGCTACAGGAATGTGGAATTTATTGGTTTCATGCTTCAGCATTCACCGTATTTGCATTGCCTCTTTGCTCCTGGCCTCCCACCCGTGCGTAGCACGGGTATCTCACTAGTTTAAGAAATTCATTTTCTCGGCAACCATTGGTCCGATTGACACGAAATTTTACCATAGCAGCGCCTCCGCCTGTATAATTTTTTTATTCACAATTATGACGTCATAGGTCACGTGGTACGGACGCCATCTTGGGAAAAAGGTACACCTCTATATCTCCCAAACTGCTCAATGGAAAAAATTGAAACATGGCTCATTGTCAAGTACTCACCGTGGGGAATAAGATGTGTTGATGGTGATGTCATTGGTGCCATAATTATGGCGTCATAATTCGACAGGGACAATGCTTAGTCTGATCAGTTTGAAATGTATTGAGCATGATCTATGCAACAATTATATTAGAGAATATAAATTTATGGTCATCGCTCACGTGGTCTGGCAGCCATATTGGATCCCCAAAAAATGTTCAAAAACAGAAAAGTTGGCTCACACCAAGTTGACTGCGCAGGGTAAATATTCTATGAAAACCATCTAGTTTTCAGAGGTGACTGTGTGGCAATAGTAACAGTTGTCTTAAGATATATATATATATGTTTGAGGTAGTTGAGGATTTGTAGTGTGGGTTGGTGTAATTATATTTGTATTGTATTTGTATTGTACAGTATTATATTTGTTGTCGGAATGAGATGAAAAAGTCAAAATATGTCATGACGGCAATCTGTAATATGAGTGTGGTGGTGCATTATGGTGTGATTCCTTTCTTGGCAGGCCTTCCTACTTTGTTTGAATGTTTTTTGGAAATCCCATCCCAACATGTTTTTTTATGTTGTTTTTTTTACCTGCGATCTGTTGAAGGTCTACACGAGCTCCATGTGGTTGTTCGGTGGGTGGAGGTTATATCACCTCTGTATGTCTGTCTGTTTATTTGTGTTTGATTGTGAGGAGGATATCTCAAAAAGTTGTGGATGGATTTGGACAAAATTTGGTGGAGAGGTTGGGTGTTTGACAAGAACGAAATGATTACATTTTGATAAAGATCCGAAGAGGAATCTGGATCGGACAATTTTTTAAGTGATTCTTCACCTTTGAGAGTTAGGGCCAAAAACAATATATAGCACGTTATTTCAAAAGTTATGGATGTATTTGGATGAAACTTGGTGGATAAATTGGGTGTGTGACAAGCATAATATATTGATTAAATTTTGGTAAAGATCCGAATTGGAATCCACATACGATAAAAATTTTAATTATGTAAATGATTCTTCACTAAATAATGAGATAGGGCCAAAAACTATATATACTATGATAATTATGTTCTAGTTGTTGCTGTTGTTGTTGTTGTTGTGGTTCTTATCGGGGGGTCGATTTTTGAAATGTGTGCCCATTGGTTGGAGAGCTGCCCACATTTGTCACTTGACGCAACCCACCATTACATGGCACCCAGACAAAATAATATGGCCGGCCTCTTGGTTTTCTGGTTGTCCTAAGACATCAGGCCTGTAGGCCTCTGCTGATTATACACTGCCTGGGTTTGTTGCGCCAGATTTCCATTTGGATTTGTTTGGATCAAGTGTTACTCATGATGAGGGACCCCAAAAATACAATCAACGTTGAAGAAAATTTAGTGAGGTTTAACCAAGCCCATCAGCACGCATGGTACGCTGTACCGTTGCCCACTGCTCCCTAAAAATATAGCGTTATGTAATTTTTGAGGGATTAAACAATCCGTGACAAATCAGCTCGCTCTGATATAACCGTGGCGGAGGGTGACATGGATGAAAGGTGTCAAGTTCATCTTTAAATAGCACATTAAATGTGTTTCCCAATCGTGCCATTCAACTTTTAAGAGTGCTTTAAATGCGCGTTTCCCAATCGGCATGTTATCGGATTTTGTTGCAGGTTATGACCACAGTACGGTCATTCTTGTTCTGATTTGTTTTGTTGATTTTTGTTTGTTTTTGGTAGGAGGGAGAGAATTCTGGAGGGTTGTGGTAATAGTATAATGTAGTGTATCGTGGTTCAATTGTCAAGTGCAATTCATATGTGTTGAAGTACTTCGGTTTGTGCATGTATTATATTCCAATTAAAATGTGCATTAAATAGTAACAGTGATACATGTGTTTGTTGTGTTCTACAGTGTTCACATATACAATTTTATTGAAATTAAATAAAAGTTTTAAAAGCTGTAGAAAAAAAACCCCATTGAATCGGATGTTTTCGCCATTGGTACACCCTCTTTTACACCACCTTATTTAACATTATAAATTAGTTATTCATGCGTGTTGTTTTTGTCCTCTAAGATGCCCCTAAAACAGTAAGTTTCCTGTTTAGAATGTTTGTCACTATTGTTTGACTGGCAGGCAGACAAACTGAAGCAAATGCTTTACTGCTCTTTCCCCATGTGTGCTCGGGTACGGGATGTTCTACAATTTGCTAATTCAGAGCCATGTACTGACAAACTGCAGGTTCGTGTTCCGATTCATGTTCTGATTAGTGTTCGACACTGTTGAAAATATACAATTCAATTGAAATTAAGTAGTTACTCGATCATAGACAGACAGACAGACAGAGAGAACTAATTACCTAACCCCGCCATGCACCATTGCACCACGTACATGGGGTAATACGTCCTCATATCCTTATATCCTTCACTTCACACTGGTTCAAACACATCATCGAGATGGAAGTGCTCCATGTAATTCACGGCTCTGCTTGTCTAAATAAACGCATTTCCCATTGGAATGGAACATCATGTAGTGCAAAGCAGGAACAGAAGCCAGCTGGCTCATCTCCAAAGCAATCATTAATGGTTCTACGGTATCATTAATACAAGAGCACACCTTTGTACTGGTACTCTGTAAAATTACAGACCCCTCCTTAATGGTCTGTAGTCTAACTTTATGCTGCCCATCAAGTTTTTCTTCTTCTTCTTCTTCTTCTTCTATAAACCCCAATTGTAGGGTTGGCCGTGACTTGTCAGCTCGTCGAATCTCCGCAAAGGACACAATGGGATCTTTAATGTCCACCAACTAATTCCGGCAGACACGACACCCATATTAACATCCGAGGTGCACACATTGATGGATCACCCTCGTGCCTGTGAAATATCAGGATTACAGTTTATAGCTGGGTCGAGATTCAAACCCAGGCTAGACAGCCTAGAGGCTAGTGTGCATACCTCTAAGCCATCCTATCATCCCTCGGGGTCTTTCTGTTTCATTAAAATATGTTCTGGTAATGCTGAATGAGTCATCCATGTCCTTTCATACATTGGTTAAATGCTCTACTTCAGGAGAAGTGCTCATGATCATCATCATTTGTAGTGGAGAACCAACACCAAATTCTCCATTGAGATGAAATGTAGAGTTGACCTGCTTACTTCAATGGAATCTTTATAGGTTTATGCAAGGTTTTCATATTGGAGACTGAATCAGATGAGATAAAGACAGCTAGGTGAATTTTTTACCTCCACCACCAGGTGGAAGGAGGTTATGTTTACAATACTGTTTGTCTTTATGTTGGGTTGTCTATCTGTGAGCAAGATATCTCAAAAACGTGTAAACGGATTCGGCCGAAATTTGGTGCGCAGGTTGGGTGTGTGACAAGGACAAAACAATTAGATTTTGGTTAAGATCTGGGTCCACATTCTGATCGGAGATTTAAATTTTTTTGCAGTTGAATCTTCACCAATGAGGGATGGGGCAAAAACGATACATAACAGCTGGATATCTCAAAAAGTTGTGGATGGATTTGGACGAAAATTGGTGGAGAGGTTGGGTGTGTTACAAGACCGAATCGATTAGATATTGGTAAAGATCTTAATATGGATTCGGATACGAGAATTAATTAATTTTCTAAGTGATTCTTCACCATTGGGAGATCGGGCGAAAAGCGATATATAACATATTTTTAAAAGTTGTGAACGAGTTATGAATAAACTTGGTGGATGAGTTGGGTAGGTGACAATAACAAGCCGATTCGATTTTGGTTCTGCTCCGAATCCAGATTCGGCCTATCAGTGGGATAGAAACCATGCATAAACTGTTCAGCCTGGTGGAGGTATGCGCTCTACCGAGTGGCCTTCTAGTTTTAATTGGATTTAGGAAGAGTGATGTCCCCCAAAAGAAGCATTAATGAATGAAGTAATTTATAAAAGCATGGCTGGGGGTTAAAGGATAGATCTGCAAGAAAAACAAGACCAAAAAGTCCAACAGTGGCTCAGCCGGGCTTGTAAAATATTATAAACCACAAACACACATGATTAGCTTTTTTAACAGTTGCTAATGCTGTTTATAACATTAAAAAAGACATTTTGAGGCATCCAGACATCCATGCGGTAAGTTTTACTTACAGAACTGAGCAAAGATCTACTGTAATCTATATACCCCACAAGGGTTGGAGGTGTGCTCATTTACCAAACAGCTAGCTAGCGCTTGCCAAGCCAGCCGTTCCTTAAGGGTTTTGAATGGAGTGCTTGCTCGAATGCTTTAACCACTTGGCGATCTCTCCACAAGAAACTTGGTAAATGGGTAAATGGGCCCCAAGGCAGTGTGCTGGGCCCTGTGCTTTTTCTGGTCTTTATCAATGATCTCTCCGACTCTCTGGAAAATCCTCTGTATCTCTTTGCTGATGACTCCACTCTCTGCCGCTCCATTCCTCTTCCCTCAGATCGGCAGTCTGCAGCCTCCTCACTCTCTGAAGACCTGGACAAAATCACAGACTGGTCAAACATGTGGAACATGTCTTTAAATCCTGACAAATCTCACACTCTTACTATGTCTCTCCGAAAAGATCGACTGGACAACCCTCCCATCTACTTTCTCAACAATCCTCTCCAAGAAGTTCTGTCGCTCAAGCTTTTGGGTCTCACCATCTGCCATGATCTTTCTTGGGAAAACCACATTTCCAAGCTGGCCTCCAAAGCCAGTCGCCGACTGGGCATCCTCCGTCGTGCGAAGTCCTTCCTAGGCACACCTGAGCTCCTCACCACATACAAGGCTTTCATCCGCAGCTCAATGGAATACTGTTCTCCCCTATGGGCTGGTGCTCCTGCCTCACACCTGGCTCGGCTTCACGCTGTTGAATCCAAAGCTTTCAGAATCATTGGAATCTCCCGCGATGAAGCTATCTCTGAGGGCCTTTCACTCACTCACCGCAGGCAGGTAGGTGGTCTTTCTGTCTTCTACCGACTCCTCTCCGGCCTTGCTCCCCCAGCTCTCTCTGTGCTCTGTCCCCCAAATATTCCTACAGGTCGCACAAGATCTGCCAGCCACCCTCTGATGGTTAAACTGCCGAAATCTCGGCTCTCTGCTCACCTTCACTCTTTCATTCCTCTTTTCTCCCGCCTCTGGAACAAACTCCCACACTCACTTCAATCACACTCCTCCCTCCAGGTCTTCAAAACAGCTGTTCACCACCATCTCTTATCTTCCCCCATCCAAAACCTTGATCTTTTCTACCCCCACTAATTCACCCCAGATCCACCTTGTTTGAAATTCCAACTTCTTTCCTGGAAGTCTTGGCAGTGTCCATATGTTTTATACCTCTCCCACCCCCCCCCCCCCCCTTCCCATGCCTCTCCCCAAAGCCCTCTCCCACCCACAGTTCTCTCGATGTCTCCATGTCTCTCGGTCCCTGCTCTCAAATGTTGTGTTTGTGTCCTTCCCCCTCTCTCCCCATCTTGTCTACCGCTCCCGATGTTATTTGTTTTGTGTGTCTGTTTGTCTTTCTGTGTGATTAATGTTCGCTCTTTCACGAGCCTCGATCTTGTATACAAAAAAAAAAAAAAAAAAAAAAAAAAAAAAATGAACACACCCAATGTTCTTGAGACCCGAACATATATTGACTCTAATTTATATACCCCAAAGCGGAATGATCCTTCCTGCCACTCCCGTCGTGAGCGGGTGTACTAGTAAATAAAAATGTTTGTCGCTGCAGTCAGCCGTCGTAATGACATCATAGACGTAATGACATAACGGACACAAAACTGCCGCTTCTTTGATATGTAGAACATGATATATTTTAACTTCCAGTATGTTTGCAGTCACTACGAAAGGATTAGTGTTATGATTAGATTTACTATAATATTAACGTTACGTCATCATTATTTCGAAAATGATATTACTATAAAAAAAAACCGAGGCGAATTCCTTTCTTCCTCGGTTATTAATATTCATGCCGAACAACGCTCATCACTGATCATGAACCATACACCGCATCAATCCATTAACCTTCCATTCACGACATTGGGATTAAAGTGTAATGGTTATATTTGCTATATTATTATTATTATTATTATTATTATTATTATTACTTAAACGATACTACTCAACCGATACGCTATTGTATTAAGAAACCTGGGTTTAATTTGTCTGAAGCGGTCCGAAGACGAGTCATAACGCCTTAGGCCTATATGTACCGTATTGTTGGAAGAGAAGTAACGCCGATGCTTTTGATATTTGATGGTCATTTTAACAATCGGTTTGTTTGTGTTTCACACAGAATGAAACGTAGAGGTAGAGCATGGCGATTGTGATATATGACAGGTTCGACGATATGTTCGGCATGAACGGCATATAAATCAAAATGGCGGTGTGTGGAGAGTCAGCCGCCGTATCGCCATAATGATGTCAGACGTAATCACATCACCCTGTCATGTGACCAGATTCTTAGCTCTGATTGGTATACGTTTGAGGGGACATACATACATACATACATACAGACGGACAAACATTGTTCTAGACGGCTCTGCCCGATGGGCTACGCCGTAAAAATGCCAAAAAGAATCCCTCATTGTGGTGGTTAATTAAACATGTGACCAGTTTATCAGAACTCACCCTTGAAAAAATATGCATATCATCTATCAGACCTCCAATTGTATTTATTTCAGCTTTGTGACTCAGTTCCTTCAATGTCAGATGATCGAGTTGTTTTTGAATATCGTGCAGTGACAGGCTAATTGTGCTTTTAAGTATTGAAGCATTTCTGACCGACTGAGGACAACTAATGTTGTGTATCAGGACATGAAACTTTTGAGATTCGATGTGTCAGTCAGGCTTTTATTCCTCGATAGCAACTATAATTTAAAAATAAACCAATTCATAACGTGCTTCTGTGTGACATTTCAACATCTGTTAAATAAAAGCTGGAAGCAAAGCCTGGATGTCCTTATAATCCATTTCAGATTGTCCTGGCTGGTTCATGCATTTGCTGGTCTGGAACATTCTGTCAAACAGACATGTTGAAATGGCACCGAACACTGATGTTGATGAGTATCTGTGCCCAAGAGTAGCATTTTATATATATATATTTATTTACAGATTTCTTGCCTCATGGAAGAACTGAATGACAGATGAGTAACACCGCTGACACAGCGATGAAGCAGAGGGAGTTGGCATTCAAGGTAGGATGGATAAATGAATAAGGAACAAACACACAGGCATAATAAGTAAAGACATACAGGGAGGACAAGAAACCCGAGTGAACCGATTAGACAATAAATATGCAAGCAGACAAGAAAAGTGTTAATGTGGAAAAGAGTGGTTGGAGAAAAAAGGACAGTCATTGGGAATTCAAAAATAATGGCAATATGAAAAAGAAATGATATGAGATAGTGATGGCTCACCAAATATAAAGAATTGGAGAGAAGAAGATGGTTTTACAGACTCAGTAAGGGGCATCTAGAGTCTCTGAAAGAGTAGAGGTGAGTCGGGAGCGTGTGGGACAAACAGCTGAGAGGGCAGGTGGACCAGAACAGGAAAGGGCGATAGAAAACTGATAGGCCACCAACCAACAAGTTGCCTTCTTCCTGGAACAACTTGCCTTCTCTTTGAACAAGCTGCTTTCTCTTCCTGGAAAGCTAATCAGACTGAAGTGCATTCAAAAATGTCTGCAACAACAGTGTCCACTCTCAGAAGAGCCAGAAAACATCATCTGTCCAACCTCAAGAATGAACTTTCAAACTTGTCTCCTTCCCATAAAAAATGGTGGTGCCTTGTTAATCTGTCTCTGGTGTCTGCTCCCCTTCCATCCCTTCCCTCACTTCAAATGGCACCACAGCCGACTCTGCTCGTGAGAATGCGGAATGCCTCAATTCTTTGTTTGCTTCCAAATCTTGTGTCCCCAACCACTCGCTCACAGTACCCACTCTTCCCAGCCACACCAAACTGTTCCAGGATTGTGTCTTTTGCACCTGAGAAGGTGGAGAAGGTTCTTTCCACCCACACCTCTGACTTTGCAACTGGACCAGGTAGCATCAGCTCACGTGTCCGAAAAACCTGCCCTGCTGCTCTTTGCACACGCTCTCGCTGCCATTTTCACAGTGTCATTTGAGCTATGTCATCTTCCATCTGCTTGAAAAATCCGTCAACATCACTGTATTACATAAAAAGTGGAAAAAAAATGATCCCCTTACCTACAGGACATATCAGCTTACTTCCAATTATCTATAAGGTCATGGAATCCAATATCACAGTTGATATGAAATCCTTCTTTTTCCCAAACAACCTCATGTCAGATCACCAATTTGGTTTCAGACCAAGTCACTCTACCTTGAGCATGCGGCTTCAACTCACCCAACAATGGATGGAGGCCCTCAATGTCAGAAATGAGTTCAGGGCCGTCTCTCTGGACATATTGCATGCTTTTGATACTGTCTGGCATCCTGCCACATGGCTTAATGACTTCTGCTACCTTCATAGCAAACATGTCACACTCAATGGAATATTTTCATCTCCTCTCCATGTCAAGGCTGGAGTGCTCCAAGGCAGAATTCTGAGCCCAGTCCTATTCTTCTTCTTCATCTTCATCAATAATCTCTCCAACTCTCTGGAAAATCCTCTTTATCCATTTGCTCACAACTCCAGCCTCTGCCGCGACACCCTTCATCCTTCAGAAAGGCAGGCTGCATCCTCTTGCCTCTGTTCAGACCTTGAAAAAAAAATCACAAGTTGGTCAAACACTTTGAATATGTCTTTCAATCCTGACAAACCTCACACTCTCACTATCACTCTCTGAAAGGACTGTGTGGCAAACCCTCCTATCTACTTTCTTCACAATCCTCTTGATGAGGTTCAGCCATTCAAACTCTTGGGTCTCACTATCAACCATGATCTTTCTTGGGCAAACCACATTTCAAAGTTCGCCTTCAAAGTCAACTGCCGACTGGGCATCGGCACGACCATTATTTAACGGCATGACAGGGGCTCAAACTCAAGACCCGAAGATCTTAAGCAAGCCGCCAACCGTTAAGCCAGCACCAGGCTTTTCCAAACTTATATGATGTTATGAAAGGTTGCTGTATTGCTATGAACAGTTGTTGTATATGAACTGTTGTTGTATATGAAGTCAACTTCATTCCGCAATTTTTTCGCTGCACACACAAAATGAAAAGTGGGGTTAAGCAATTGGTCACTTTGTCTGTCTGTCTGCCTGCAGATGTCAGTTTGTGATCAAGGAACTACTTAATTTCAATTTAATGTTACTTTTTGAACAATATAAAACACGAATCGGAACATGAATCGGAACATGAACTTGCAGTTTAGAAGTACTTTAGCTCTGAATTTGGCAAATTGTACGGAATCTCATCACGATCAATTGGGCAGAGAGGAGCAAGATATATATATTTTAAGTCCGTCTGGTTGTCTGGCAGTCAAACAAAATCGAAAATCATTCCAAACAGGAAATTAGTTTTTAGGGGCTTCATAAAGGACACAAAAAAAGGCAAGAATAACTAATTCAATATGTCAAATAAGGTGGAGTAAAAGACTGATTTTTTTCCAGCCTTTAAAATCTTTATTTTATTTCAATTTCATTATATACTTGAAAACTGAAGAACAGAAATCGCCTTTTTGGCACTTTCAAAAACTTTCAGTCTAGCAGTACCTGGACAACATGTTACACCATTTTACTATGCATGTTACACTATGCAGCACTTTTGGAGACCAATCTAATTAGCTGCTCATGCTCTCAGCATTGGGGAATATGGAGATTCAGACAAAATCGCAGCTCATAAGAAATATATATCATGCTTGGAAACGCAAAACAAGAGTTTAAAAGACCTTTCCCATGTCCTTTTTCAAGACTGCATATAGGTGTTCTATGAACTCTCTCGTCAAAGAAAATGTGATTTTTTTTTAAAAATTAATGCCATTTTGTAGCACCTTGTTTTGGGGGTATGATAGGCCAATTCTTTGTTACTCTGATACAAAAATGCCTGTGATACAAAATAAACAAGAAAGAGCAATCAGAAATTGCAGACCCTCGCCAGGACATGCTTTAGTGGTTTTTAAGGCTTTTGTGTTAAAACAAATATGGCGGCCGAACCACGTGACCGATGACGTGGATGTTGTTGTTTTTTTCTCCACCAATTTATCCCTAGATTATGCTCAATAAATTTCATCTTGATCCGATGAAGTTTTGTACTTGTCGAATTATGACCTAATAATGGAGGCACCGATGACATCATCATGAACATATTTTATTCCATCCGCATGGACAGTTCTTTAGAATGAGCCATGTCTCAATTTTTTCTATGCAGCGTTTTTGGAAATATAGAGGTGCAAATTTTTTCGGTTTTTCCAAGATGGTGCCCGTACCATGTGACCTATGACATCATAATTATCACATCATCATATAATTATGACATCATCACATCACAATCAATTAAAAATTCTACCGGAGGAGGTGCACCTATGGTGAAAATTTCCTGTCAATCGAACCAACGGTTGCAGAGAAAATCATATTTATTTTGTGTGGACAGAGAGACAAACAAAAAACCACTCATAGAGTGATACTTGGCAAAACATAACAAAGGAGAATGGCACTCAGTAAAGCATCCTTTTGACCTCAAAAATAATTAGTGGTTGAATTCAGTGACCTGATATGCAAATCGTCTTCAAAGTTTAAGTTAATCAGATGAAAATTGACAATTTTAGAAATTTGGCCTATGTTGACCTTTTGGCCTATGTTGACCTAAAATAGTTGGTGGTTGGTGTCAGTAAGCTGATATGTAAATCCTATTCAAATTTCAAGTAAATCTGATGGAAATTGAGGATTGTAGATATTCGAAAAAAAAAAGTGGTTGACCTTTGGCCTGTTTACCTTTTGGCCTCTGCTGATCTCAAGAAGAGTTGGTAGTTGAATTCAGTTTGCTGATATGAAAATCCTATTCAAATTTCAAGTCAATCAGATCAAAATTGAGGATTTTAGAAATGTGAAAAAGTGGTTGACCTTTGGCCTATGTTGACCTTTTGGCCTAAGCTGATCTCAAAAATAGTTGGTGGTTGAATTCAGTTTGCCGATATGTAAATCCCATTCAAATTTCAAGTCAATCGGATGAAAATTGAGGATTTTCGAAATTTTAAATTGTTGTTGACCTTTGTTGACCTTTTGGCCTATGCCGAACTCAAAAATAGTTGGTAGTTGAATTCACTTAGCTGATATGAAAATCCTATTGAAATTTCAATTAAATCGGATGAAAATTGAGAATTTTAGGAATTTGAAAAAAGTGGTTGACGTTTGGCCTGTGTTTACCTTTTGGCCTATGCTGATCTCAAAAAAAGAGTTGGTAGTTGAATTCAGTTTGCTGATATGTAAATCCTCTTCAAATTTCAAGTCAATCGGATGAAAATTAAGGATTTTAGAAATTCGAAAAAAGTGGTTGACCTTTGGCCTATGTTGACCTTTTGGCCGAAGTTGATCTCAAAAATAGTTGGTGGTTGAATTCAGTTAGCCGATATGCAAATCCTATTCAAATTTCAAGTAAATTGGATGAAAATTGAGGATTTTAGAAATTTGAAAAAAGTGGTTGACCTTTGGCCTTTGTTGACCTTTTGACCTCATAGAGACATAGTATTTTGTCGGACCACGAACTCTACTATTTGGCGAAGTTTCGTGAAGATCGGTTTAAAACTGTGACCTGTAGGCAAGGATAAGTGAGCGGACACACAAACAAACACACATAAACCGGCGTGATCAACATACAGTACTTGCAAAAAAAATATTTTTTTTTGTCAAGTAACAAACGGACTCAAATTCAATACCCTCTCCTCTGGCGAGGGTAATAATACATGTCAGAAGCATCATAAAATTTCGTTGGATAATGGGCAAGCCCACTAATATTTATCGCCTCATCACTTTAAGCTTCACATTAACAATATTAAATTGTACAGATACATGTCATTTCACAAAACACCTGTGATTCAAAGAAAAACATCTGAGATAAAGGAAACTGAGTAAAAAAGCTGAAAGTTGATGCAGATATCGATCAGATATTTATTTTGTAAGTGTGAGTTTCAATATACTGTGTAATTGTCCACGTAGCCAAAGATCCACTACAATGAGAAGTTATTTTTTGTCCAGGTTTATCTCAACCTAAGCTATTTATTTCTAAATGATTTGACTAGTGAATACATGTTATTGCCAATACATCTAAATGTTATAAATAAATAAAAAATGTAATTTATCTAACCACCCACATGGGCAATGGGTGAATCCCAAATACAGTCACGTGAAAAAGTAAGTACACCCCGTGCAAAGTTTTGACTTTTTCAACATATTTCAACATACAGCCATTTGATCTTCATTTCAACAATATTGATAGATAAAGGTGATACAATATAACAAATATCATGAAACGTTTACATTTTGCAGTCCATTGTATAATTTAAATAAACATAAAATGCAAATTTCGCATGTGGAAAAGGTAAGTACACCCCTGGCTCTAATAAGTGGTATTGCCCCCTTTGGCAGAAACAACCTCAAGTAGGCATTTCTTATAACTGTCTACCAGTCTCTGACATCGACTGGGAGAAATTTTTGCCCACTCCTCCATGCAGAATTCTTTCAGCTGTGCAATGTTTGAGGGGTTTCTTGCATGCACAGCTCGTTTCAAATCCCCCCACAACATCTCGATGGGATTTCGATCCGGGCTTTGACTTGGCCATTCCAGAACCCTCCATTTCTTTCTTTTCAGCCATTCCTTGGTGGATTTACTGGTATGTTTAGGGTCATTGTCATGTTGCAAGGTCGACCTTCGGTTGAGCCTCAACTTCCCGACAAATGGCCTCACATTATCCTCAAGCACCCTCTGGTACAATGAAGAATTCATAGTGGATTATATGATGGTGAGCTGCCCAGGCCCTGATGCAGCAAAGCTGCCCCAAACCATAATATTTCCACCACCATGCTTTACAGTTGGTATCAGGTTCTTGTGGTCAAATGCTGTCTTTGGTTTTCGCCAAACATGTCTTCTGGTACTGTGGCCAAATAGCTCTACCTTTGACTCATCTGTCCAGAGCACATTGTTCCAGAAGTGCTGGTCTTTGCCTAGGTGTTCATTGGCAAACTTTAGTCTTGCCCTGATGTTCTTTCTGGACAGCAAATGTTTCCTTCTGGCACACCTCCCATGTAGATCAAATTTGTGCAGCCTCTTTCTAATGGTAGACTCGTGCACTTTGACATCAACAGTGGCAAGAGCTACGTGTAGGTCCCGTGATGACATTCTGGGGTTCTTAGAGACTTCTTTCAGCATCTTGCGGTCTGCTCTCGGGCTGAACTTGCTTGGGCGGCCTGGCCTGAACAAGTTTGCAGTTGTTTTGAATCTTCTCCACTTGTAGATGATCTTCCGGACAGTCGAATGATTGATTTCAAATTGTTTGGAGATCTTTTTAAATCCCTTCACAGACTCGTAGGCATCTATAACCTTCTTTCTGAAGGCCTCAGAGAGCTCTTTTGATCTCGGCATGGTGATGCCACACACTTCAACAACAAAGAGCAAACCAAACTAAATGTCTGAGGTTTAAATAAGACAGGTTCCTCCAAGATCCTCTCTAACGATGTTCTAATCATTTGCACCTGAGCTGGTGCACCTGATTCTAATTTTAGCTATTTGAAGTAGTGATAAATGTAGGGGTGTACTTACTTTTTCCACATGCGAAATTTGCATTTATGTTTATTTCAATTATACAATGGACTACAAAATGTAAATGTTTCATGATATTTGTTATATTATATCACCTTTATCTATCAATATTGTTGAAATGAAGATCAAATAGCTGTATGTTGAAATATGTTGAAATATGTTGAAAAAGTCAAAACTTTACATGGGGTGTACTTACTTTTTCACGTGACTGTACATAAAATGGGACAAGAGAAGAAAAAAAGGTTTGGTAATGCCTATAACTTGAAAATTGTAAATAATTCTGGGTTTTTTTCCGCCAGATTCTGAAGGCCGACAACAGAATTACACGGTCAGAGTTTATAGTTTCAACTTCAACTTTTAATTCAGTGGGAGAACAGGAACCACACAATATGTCAATAAAACACAAACTTGATTTAGGAGTGAAAAAATTGGACACCATATTTTAGTCAACCAAAACTTTCAAACCACTTGAAGTCATTGGCTGAAACCTTTTTGGGTCATTTTACAAATACCAGTCTTTTAAAAAACATATCCATCAAAATCTGACATTACTAGGTTATTTGCCATGTAATAACACATCTACAGGTGAAATAAACAAATTTGGTGGAATATATGTGGATTTGTGTGCACCCTGGTGTGTACCCCGGTTTAGAATAGGTACACCGTATCCTTGCGTGTCGTAAGAGGCGACTAAAAGGGTTGGCGTCAGGAAGGGCATCCGGCCATAAAAACATTGCCTCAAAAAGGGAACCATGACAAATACAACTACATATGGGCAGGGTACAGATCGAAGTACCCCGTGGGGGACCCCACTCCTTCTCGTCAAAACTCAAGGTGGGGAACCCGATTGAAGCAAGGGTGGAAATCCCTCCATTTACGACGACGAAACGTCTGATGCCCGACGTGGAGATCGGTTTCTGAGGTTTGGGACATGGAATGTACGGACAATGACAGGGAGATCAGGAGAAGTGGTGGAAGTATTGGTCAGAAGAAGAGTGGACATATGTTGTGTGCAGGAGACGAGATGGAAGGGAAGTGGTGCGAGAATGGTCAAGGGTAGGCAGGGACAGAAATACAAGTTTGTGTGGCAAGGGTGCCCAGAAGGCATGCATGGTTTTGGTGTCCTGTTTTCTGAGGAGTTTGTAGACAGTGTGGTGAGTATGACTAGAGTCTGTGAAAGGTTGATGATGGTGAAAATGATGATTGGAAAGCTCTTGTTGAACGTCATCTCGGGATATGCTCCGCAGGTTGGTCGGAGCGATGAAGAGAAGGACAAGTTCTGGTGTGCATTGGAGAAGCTGACGGAAAATGTGAAAGATGAGGAAGTTGTTGTGGTATAGTGGGGGGGCAAGTGGTCCTAGACAATGGGCCCATAGGACTTTCATGATGAGAAGTTGCCACCTATTTAGATATGTTCTACATGTCTAGGAACAGGAAAATTGATGTTGCCAATTTTGGAGCTGTCAAATGGCGGCCATTTTGAATTCCAAAATGGCTGCCATTATCATGCTTTTTTTTTCAATGAATACAATTATTGCTCATATTTTAAAAATAATATCAAAATTATATCCCATAATATGAGTGAACATGAATAGGAGAGACATGATTTATTGTATGCATATTTAAAATAATTATAAGGTCATTTTGAATTTCAAAATGGCCGCCATTTGAAATGAGCTGTTTATTAATTTAAATATTCTTCTAAATCCATTGAAATAGAGTATTTTTTTCTTATTTCTAAGAAACTTTGGGATGCTACTTCTAACAGACAATAATATATCAAATAAATTGGCCAGTAGGAGAAGACCGAAATGGACATGTGGGAAGGGGTATGGACGGTTTTGAGGGAGTTCATGGGGGTTACGGATATGGTGTGAGAAATGGAGAAGGTGAAAGGATTTTGGAGTTTGCTGATGAAGCTGATTTGTTGATTTGTAATACTCAGTTCCAGAAAGAGAATAATAAGCTTGTTACATACACGTCAGGTGGATCGACGACAACCGTTGACTACCTGATGGAGCGTAGGCGAGATAAGGGGCACCTCCGGGACATAAAGGTGATCCCTGCGGGGGAGGAGGCTGTTTCACAGCACCACTTGGTTGTCTGCGACATAAGGGTGAAAAGTGCGAGGAGAGCTCGGCGGGTGAAGTACCAACCGAGAATGAAGGTGTGGAGGTTGAAAGAGGTGACAGTGAGGGAGGCATTAAAAGAGAGGCTGAGTATGGTAGAGGATGATGTGGTTGAGCTTCAAAGTGGTTGGATGTCAATGAAAGATAGTCTGTTGGGAGCCATTGGTGAGGTATGTGGATGCACAAAAGGACCACCGTGGCACTCGGAAACATGGTGGTGGGATGATGAAGTTGAAAGAGAATTGACGAGAAGAGGAAGAAGTTCAAGGAGTGGCAGAAGGCGAAGGGTATGGGGACAGAAAAGGCAGAGCATGAAAGTTATAAGGCAGCCAAGAAGGCTGCAAAGAAAGAGGTAGCAAAGGCGCAGGAGGCATGTAGGAAAATGTTCGGAGAACGCTTGGTTTCGGAAGAGGGTCAGAGAGCGGTATTCAGGATTGCAAAGCAGATAGCGAAAGAGGGGTGCGATGTGATGGGGGTGAGTTGCTTGAAGGAAGTGGGACAAATCGTTGTGGACCCAGATGGAATTAAAGGAAGATGGAAGAGATATATGGAAATTCTGTTGAATGCAGAGAATGAATGGGATGGCAACATAGAGAGTAACCTAGTTTTAGGACCGGCAGAGAAGATAACTGAGAAGGAAGTTGAGGAAGCGATAAAATTAATGAAGAGTAGAAAAGTGGGAGGGCCGACGGGAGTTGTGGGAGATATGTTGAAGGCAGCAGGAAGTTGGGGTGTGAAGAGAATGACAGAGATCTGTAATCTGGTGGTGAAAGAAGGCCCCATTCCAGTGGATTGGGAAATGAGTACCCTCGTCCCTCTATACAAGGGGAAAGGCGACCCTCTGGACTGTTGCTCATATCGAGCGATAAAGTTATTGGAGCATGGAATGAAGGTATTGAAAAGGGTGTTGGAGAGGACGATAAGGAAGAAAGTGAAGATCGACGAAATGCAGTTTGGATTTATGCCAGGAAGAGGAACGACAGACGCGCTTTTTATTGTAAGGCACTTGCAGGAGAAGTACATGGAGAAGAGGAAGAAGTTGTTTCTTGGGTTTGTTGATCTGGAGAAAGCATTTGATAGGGTTCCACACGAAGTAATGACGTGGGCATTGAGGAAGTTAGGAGTGAAGGAGTGGTTGATCAGAGTAGTGATGGCAATGTACGAAAGAGCACGCACAGCTGGAAGGATGAAGGACAGGAACAGTGGTGAGTTTGAGGTGAAGGTGGGAGTGCATCAGGGGTCGGTACTAAATCCACTACTATTTGTAGCTGTGATGGAGGTGCTGGCTCGGAACGTAGAAGAGGGTTTACTGTGGGAGTTGTTGTATGCAGATGATCTGGTGTTGATTGTGGAAAGTATAGATGGACTGAAGGAGAAGATGAACAAGTGGAAGGAATGTATGGAGACAAAAGGTCTGAAGGTGAATATCGGAAAGACGAAGGTGATGGCAAGTGGTAAAGCATGTGGTGAGGTGGAAAGAACTGGGAAGTGGCCGTGTGCTCTGTGCAGGACGGGTGTCGGAGTGAACTCCATTCAATGTACAATGTGCGCTGAGTGGGTTCATCAAAAATGTAGTGGTTTCATAGGCTCATTAACCCGTGTGGCAGCTACATTCAAGTGTAAGGTGTGCACAGAGGGAGCTGCAGATGGAGGAAATGTTGAGTTGGATCTTGGAGACGGCATGAAGCTGGAAGGTGTGAAAACATTTTGCTATCTCGGAGACATGCTGAATGGAGAAGGTGGATCAGACTCGGCAACGGTTGCTGGAGTGAGATGTGCATGGAAGAAGTTTCGGGAACTGAGTGGCGTACTGCCGAGGAGGGGAGTGTCGTTGAAGCTGAAGGGAAAGGTGTATGCTGCATGTGTGAGAAGTGTTATGATTTATGGGAGCGAGACATGGGTAATGAACGTAGAGCAGCAACAAGGCTGGTAAGGGTGGAAATGCAAATGATTCGGTGGATGTGTGGAGTATCGTTGAGAGAGAGGAAGACAAATGATGAATTGCGAAAAATGATGGGAATAGAGCCTGTGATTGATGCTGTGAAGAGAAACAGGTTGAGATGGTTTGGTCATGTGTTGAGGAAGGATGAAAGTGACTGGTTGAGAAGAGTGATGGAAATGAATGTAGAAGGAAGTAGAGGACGGGAAAGACCGAGAAAGACTTGGCTGAAGATGGTGGAAGAAGAAATGCGGGCAAGGGGGTTAACAAGGGGAGATGCAGAAAATAGGGCAAAATGGAGAAGATTGTCATGGGGACTGCAAGGCTAACCCCCGCTCTAGCAGGGAATGTGGCCTTAAAATGCATGTTGTTATTGTTGTGGTATATGTGGAACTGCAACTCAAACTGAAGCAGTTCTTGGTTTTGATCTTGAAAACAACAAATCGAGGTTACTTTACACTCTCATGTCCTTGTACAGGGTGATGGGTTTCAAACAGGACAGCTTCCAATGTCCGCTTATATTTCTTCCCTGCCTGGACTGTCCTTCATTTTATTGTGTTACACAGTAGAGTAGCTTGCTGTTTGTTTGAATGGTTAAAGATTTGTTTCTTTATCCAGGGTACTAGTGTGTGTTGATTACCATGACTGCTCACTCTCATCAACCTGCTTTTGGCAAACATGGCTAATATGTTTGTCAAACACCCACAAACATTGAGGGAGACCTTAGTCCGGCAGTTGTCTGGAATTTTAACACAGTAAGACACATCTATGACCGAGGCTCATGGAAGAGGACGGTGACTTTGGGCATGAACCAACAAAGAGAATGCATTTATAACAAAGGGAATTAATAATAACAAAAGGAGTGAATGGAAATAGGAAAGAGAGAGGGAGAGGGAGAGGGTGAGGGAGAGGGAGAGGGAGAGGGGGAGGGTGAGGGAGAGGGAGAGGGAGAGGGAGAGGGAGAGGGAGAGGGAGAGGGAGAGGGAGAGGGTGAGGGTGAGGGTGAGAGAGAGAGAGAGAGAGAGAGAGACAGACCGAGAGAGAGAGAGAGAGAGAGAGAGAGAGAGAGAGAGAGAGGATGGGAGGGACACAGTAACATGCAAGTGATATGGGTTGGGTATAAAAAAAGTAATATGGGTTGGGTATAAGAAAGTAAGATGGGCTGAGCATCGGCGTACTTTGACTTCTCTATTTGGGGGGTGGGGGGGGGGGCAAGGGCTTAACATTCATAATGGGTAGCGAGGTCTGACTACCAAAATTACCGTTTGTAAGGTGAGTTACAGTGTACGTGAAATCACAGATACAGTTTATGTTCATTATTGCTACTGACGTTTAAATACGGGATGTTTTTAATTAATTGTAAACGACTGAAAAAAATTAAAGTTGGGGGCATTGCCCCCACTCCCCTGCCACCCCCACCCCCCCCAAACTCCGTCGGTGGGGTTGAGTAGAAGCAAGTAAGGCATCTTGCAAGTAAAAACGAATTCAATTTTGGAAACAATCATACAAAATTTGAACACATTAGCCAAGGCACATTTCCTCGTGCATACACAACTGAAAATAATTATGAAAACAGAGGAGACACTGGATATAAAATGCAAACAATATGTGATCGGACAACATCTCGGATGTAAAACTGAAATGTTCCATGGTACAGTCATGTGTTGATATAGTACACCATGAATGGTTCTCATGCAAGCAATCAGAAAGTGTCACACCGGCAGGACTATATATTCTAAAAGTATGGGCATAAAAGCCATATTAATCAACATCCTATATAATTTTATACATGCTTTTGCTGACAGAGAAATTGAATGTTGGATCATTTTGCCCAATAAATAAATGAAAAACTCAAAGATTTTTTTTGTGTGCTATTTCTTTAATCAGGTTCTCTTTATCTATTATTAGGACTTACATGAAGATCTGATCACATTTTAGG
The DNA here is from genome assembly GCF_964187855.1 of Myxine glutinosa. NCBI lineage: Eukaryota > Metazoa > Chordata > Myxini > Myxiniformes > Myxinidae > Myxine > Myxine glutinosa. Next base: position 125,755,567 of record NC_136263.1, read on the forward strand.
TCAAATTTATGCAGAAGCACAGAAAATTCTAAACGGTTCACAAACTTCTTCTCACCACTGTACAGTCACGTGAAAAAGTAAGTACACCCCATGTAAAGTTTTGACTTTTTCAACATATTTCAACATACAGCTATTTGATCTTCATTTCAGCAATATTGAGAGAAGGTGATATAATATAACGAATATCATGAAACATTTACATTTTGTAGTCCATTGTATAATTTAAATAAACATAAATGCAAATTTCGCATGTGGAAATAGTAAGTACACCCTTGGCTCTAATAGGTGGTATTGCCCCCTTTGGCAGAAACAACCTCAAGTAGGCGTTTCTTATAACTGTCTACCAGTCTCTGACATCGACTGGGAGAAATTTTTGCCCACTCCTCCATGCAGAATTATTTCAGCTGTGCGATGTTTGAGGGGTTTCTTGCATGCACAACAACAACGAGGCATTTTAAGGCCATTTTCCCTGCAAGAGCGGGTGTTAGCCTTGCGGTCCCCATTACAATGTTCTCCATTTTGCCCTATTTTCGGCATCTCCCCTTGTTAACCCCCTTGCCCGCATTTCTTCTTCGACCATCTTTAGCCAAGTCTTTCTCGGTCTTCCCCGTCCTCTACTTCCTTCTACATTCATTTCCATCACTCTTCTCAACCAGTCACTTTCATCCTTCCTCAACACATGACCAAACCATCTCATCCTGTTTCTCTTCACAGCATCAATCACAGGCTCTATTCCCATCATCTTTCGCAATTCATCATTTGTCTTCCTCTCTCTCAACGATACTCCACACATCCACCGAACCATTCGCATTTCCACCCTTTCCAGCCTTCGTTGCTGCTCTACGTTCATTACCCATGTCTCGCTCCCATAAATCATAACACTTCTCACACATGCAGCATACACCTTTCCCTTCAGCTTCAACGACACTCCCCTCCTCGTCAGCACGCCACTCAGTTCCCAAAACTTCTTCCATGCACGTCACTCAAGCAACCGTTGCCGAGTCTCATCCACCTTCTCCATTCAGCATGTCTCCTTGGTAACAAAATGCTTACACACCTTACAGCTTCACACCATCTCCAAGCTCCAACTCAACATTTCCTCCATTTGCAGCTCCCTCTGTGCACACGTTACACTTGAATGTAGCTGCCACACTGGTTAATGACCCTCTCAAGCCACTACATTTTTGATGAACCCACTCAGCGCACATTGTACATTGAATGGAATTCACTCCGACACCCTTCCTGCACACAGCACACGGCCACTTCCCAGTTCTTTCCACCTCACCACATGCTTTACCACTTGCCATCACCTTCGTTTTTCCGATATTCACCTTCAGAACTTTTGTCTCCATATATTTCTTCCACTTGTTCATCTTCTCCTTCAGTCCATCCATACTTTCTGCAATAAACACCAGATCATCTGCATACAACAACTCCCACGGTAAATCCTCCTTTACGTTCTGAGCCAGCACCTCCATCACAGCTACAAATAGTAGTGGACTTAGTACCGACCCCTGATGCACTCCCACCTTCACCTCAAACTCACCACTGTTCCCGTCCTTCGTCCTTACAGCTGTGCGCGCTCTTTTGTACATTGCCATCACCACTCTGATCAACCATTCCTCCACTCCTAACTTCCTCAATGCCCATGTCACGACCTCACGTGGAACCCTATCGAATGCTTTCTCCAGATCAACAAACCCAAGAAACAACTTCTTCCTCTTCTCCATGTACTTCTCCTGCAAGTGCCTTACAATAAAAAGCGTGTCTGTCGTTCCTCTTCCTGGCATAAATCCAAACTGCATTTCGTCGATCTTCACTTTCTTCCTTATTGTCCTCTCCAACACCCTTTCCAATACCTTCATTCCATGCTCCAATAACTTTATCGCTCGATATGAGCAACAGTCCAGAGGGTCACCTTTCCCCTTGCATGGAGGGACGAGGGTACTCAGTTCCCAATCCACTGGAATGCGGCGCTCTATCACCACCAGTTTGCAGATCTCTGTCATTCTCTTCACACCCCAGTTTCTTGCATGAACAGCTCGTTTCAAATCCCCCCACAGCATCTCAATGGGATTTAGATCCGGGCTTTGACTTGGCCATTCCAGAACCCTCCATTTCTTTCTTTTCAGCCATTCCTTGTTGGATTTACTGGTATGTTTAGGGTCATCGTCATGTTGCAAGGTCCACCTTCGGTTGAGCTTCAACTTTCCGACAGATGGCGTCACATTATCCTCAAGCGCCCTCTGGTACAATGAAGAATTCATAGTGGATTCTATGATGGTGAGCTGCCCAGGCCCTGATGCAGCAAAGCTGCCTCAAACCATAATATTTCCACCAGCATGCTTTACAGTTGGTATCAGGTTCTTGTGGTCAAATGCTGTCTTTTGTTTTCGCCAAACATGTCTTCTGGTACTATGGCCAAATATCTCTACCTTTGACTCATCTGTCCAGAGCACATTGTTCCAGAAGTGCTGGTCTTTGCCTCGGTGTTCATTGGCAAACTTTAATCTTGCCCTGATGTTCTTTCTGGACAGAAAAGTTTTCCTCCTGGCACACCTCCCATGTAGATCAAATTTGTGCAGCCTCTTTCTGATGGTAGATTCGTGCACTTTGACATCAACAGTGGCAAGAGTTCCCTGTAGGTCCCATGATGACATTCTGGGGTTCTTCAAGACTTCTTTCAGCATCTTGCAGTCTGCTCTCGGGCTGAACTTGCTGGGGCGGCCTGACCTGTACAAGTTGGCAGTTGTTTGGAATCTTCTCCACTTGTAGATGATCTTCCAGACAGTTGAATGATTGATTTCAAATTGTTTGGAGATCTTTTTAAATCCCTTCCCAGACTTGTTGGCATCTACAACCTTCTTTCTGAAGGCCCCAGAGAGCTCTTTTGATCTAGGCATGGTGACGCCACACACTTCAACAAAAAAGAGCAAACCAAACTAAATGTCTGAGGTTTAAATAAGACAGGTTCCTCCAAGATCCTCTCTAACGATGTTCTAATCATTTGCACCTGAGCTGGTGCACCTGATTCTAATTTTAGGTATTTGAAGTAGTGATAAATGTAGGGGTGTACTTACTTTTTCCACATGCAAAATTTGCATTTATGTTTATTTAAATTATACAATGGACTACAAAATGTAAATGTTTCATGATATTTGTTATATTATATCACCTTTATCTATCAATATTGTTGAAACTAGGGCACGCCCGTACTATATCTATATCTAAAATTATATCCCCCCCCTCTATTTACATGAAATGGTTTGGTCCAAAGCGAACGGCTTGCGAGTACGGTGACAATCCCCCCCCTCTATTTACATGAAATGGTTTGGTCCAAAGCGAACGGCTTGCGAGTACGGTGTTTTTTATCGGACCCGTGGAATTATAGATAGTAGTTTTAATTAGTTTTAAAACATAGTTTAACGGCAACATAGTTTTCCAACGTGAAATAAATGAATACGCTCTCAAATGTGCCGTCCGAGGCAGAGTCTGTTCGCCACGTTCGGCACACGTGATAGCTCGCTGCTCTCTGATTGGTTGAATCGTTTTTTGGACATAGCTCGGTAACTACTTGTCCGATTAATATGAAACCTTGAAAAGGCACATCCTCGGGTCCCCAGCAATATACCTGGCAAGTTTAAAGTATATCGGACCCGTGGTTGTCGAGAAACAGCGGTCACAGACATACAAACATACAAACATACAAACATACACACAGAGATTACTGGAATTATAGATAGATGAAGATCAAATAGCTGTATGTTGAAATATGTTGAAAAAGTCAGAACTTTACATGGGGTGTACTTACTTTTTCACATGACTGTATGTATATAAATATATGTACATAAATATACATATACATATTGTTACGGTTTTCCGCCGCCCTTCCTACCCTTACCAAGGGGAGATTAAACCCCTTGTTCTTTCTGGGCCGGCATAACCGAGACTTGAAACGCCCCTCCTGGGCAAACGTAAGGTAGGGTTTCGGGACAAGTCTCGCACGTACCTAAATACCTGCGCCGCCGCGGAAGCGGGGAAGCAAGCCTCGCACGAGCCACGTGTAATTTGTGTACACCGAGTGGATTGCGTACCACGTGGTCCGTGCAGTTGCCGTTAGTATTGGGACCCGATTTGAGCGGTTCTATTCGTACCACGCTTAGTCAATGATGGAAAACACGAGACAGTCGAATAAAGGAAGACCACTATTTCATTATTATTTACACAAGTATGTACAAGTCGGTAGAAAGCAGACACAGAGCAGAACTTAAGCAGCCTTATATTAAACCCAGACACGGGCCCGATCACACTCACAAAGGGGAAATGCAGGTAGGATGGTGTTCACGCGCTGCCTTGGTCGTCCAGGAATGGCTTCGCCCGGCGTGGCTCTCCACGGTCACAGCACGTCCCGCGATGAAGGCAAGCAGGTGGTGGAAGGGACCCTTGTAGCGCGTCTCTTAAACAAAGGGCAGCAGGCAGGCGGTTTTCCACAGCGCGTTGAGTTACCGGCGCGCTATCACTCGCATAACCCAATAGAGGCTCGGCCTTAAGCTCAACCGAGCGTCCAATTTGGTAAGAGTGCTTATACTTAGTTCACGCGCGTCTTTTCTCTTGTACTCGTAACTCTCTCAGAACTGGGTCAAGCGCCTCCCTTCGCAGAACTGCAAGCTCACCTCTCCACAGAAGGACTCCTAACTCTCAACAGAACTCACAAGCTCACATTTTCACTCAACTGCTCGCTCACCTCTCCACAGAAGGACTCCCTGGTGGGGGCTTCGCGCAACGGGTTTTATGGCCAACCACTGAGCCTTCTCGAATGTTCCAACCACGCCCTGTGACGCATTGCCGCAGCCACTCCCTTCAACCCCGATTGGCGGCTCTCACTTACTGTCAGCCTCTCCGCCTCCCTCATTCGGTCCCTGCTCGATTTGCCAGGCCTGCCTCGTGTTAATTCACGCCAAAAAGCCAAAGGCAGCACAAGGAGGCGTAAGGCGGCATAAGGCAATGGAGGCGGCATAAGGCAATGAAACAATGAAAAGGACCTAACTCTCATTATTCTACTCAACGCAAAACTAACACAGGAAAAGGACTATGCTCACAAATACTGAGAGATAACTGAACTATCGCGAGGCTACATGTTGTTGTGTGACTAAGCTATGAGGGGGAAATTTAACCTTTATTGTACAAAACTCAAAACCGCAACAAAATATATTGTTGTAGTTTTGGGAATAAAGGTAACCCCCCCCCCCCCCCCCTTTTTAGTTAGTTGCACCACAACATGTAGCTCGCTTAGTTTAGCTATTTCCTATTAAATGTAAGCATAGTCCTTTCCTGTGTTAGTATGCGTTGGAACAGGCGAGTAAGTGTAGGCTTCGGTGCTCCTTGGGCTGGAATACCATGTGCTCCTTGGGCTGGAATACCATGTGCTAGGGCCTGGAACTAGTCTGGGAGGCCCGAAGGAGTAGCTGCAGGGGAGTGGCCAGTAAGCGGCAACCAGCCAATGGAAGCTTAAGGGAGTGGCTAACAACGGCAGCCAAGGGAGGGGCTTGGAACATTCGGGTAAGACTCTGGGGAGGGGCTATATAAAACCCGGCCCCGGGCCCCGAGAGAGGAAAAAGAGAGAGAGAGAGAGAGGAAGAGGAAGAGAGAGGTGAGAGACTGCCCGAGACTGCCCCCGAACTAGCTCTCTGTGATCGAGGTTCTGTGTGCACGAACTCTCCCTGCCCTGCGCTCTGCTGCCTATTAATAGCGCTTGTGAGGACGGTCTCTCCCGGGGCCACCTATGCCAACGACCTTCCTACCTGGGCTCCCTACACGTGCTGCGAACATCCCAAGGGACACGCCCAGCGAGCTGACCGGGGCGAACGGCGCCAACGACCGCGCTTGGAGCGGGAACTTTTCCTTCCTCCTTTTCCCCGCGTGAGTGAGTGGGCCCTTGTCTGGATAAGTTAAGACTTATTAAGTATCTGCTCTGTGTCTCTTTACCCTGATCATTGTAAATTGTATTTAAAAAACCTGTGTTCTTCCTTCCATTTGGCCGTCCACGTCATTTCGTACCATTGGCTTCGCATTGTACGAATAAAACCGCTCAATCGGGTGCAATAAGAATCAACGGCACGAGTCACGTGATACGCAAACCGCTCGGGCGTATCCGACTAGCGTGACCTGTGCGAGGTCCAGCACCCGTCTTCGTGGCCGCATGTGTACCGAAGGTACGTGGGGATTCGACCCGATACCCTTCCGCACGCTTGCTGCGGGGGTGGCGGCTGGAAATGCTCTGCAATCCGCCCGAGTATAAAGTGGGTCGCGACCTCGTGGACACGAAGGCCCGAGGAGGAAAAGGGTTTAACCCCCCTCTGTACGCTGACGGGCTCGAGATCCGCAACAATATATATACACACTACATGGCCAAAAGTATGTGGGCAAACAAAAATTATACCCGTATGTGCTCGTCGAACATCTCATTCCAAAATCATGGGCATTAATATGGAGTTCCCCCCGCCCCCTCATCCTTTGCTGCCATAACAGCCTCCACTCTTCTGGGAAGGCCTTCTACTAGATGTTGGAACATTGCTGTGGGGATTTGCTTTCATTCAGCCACAAGAGCATTAGTGATGTCGGGCACTGATTTTGGGTGATTAGACCTGGCTCGCAGTCAGCGTTCCAATTCATCCCAAATGTGTTCGATGGGGTTGAGGTCAGGGCTCTGTGCAGGCCAGTCAAGTTCTTCCACACCGATCTCGACAAACCATTTCTGTATGGACTTTGCTTTGTGCATTTCGCTTTGTTATGCTGAAACAGGAAAGGGCCTTCCCCAAACTGTTGCCACAAAGTTGGAAGCACACAATCGTCCAGAATGTCATTTTTCCCTTCACTGGAACTAAGGGGCCTAGCCCGAACCATAAAAAACAGCCCCAGACCATTATAACTCCTCCACCAACTTTACAGTTGGCACTATGCATTCGGGCAGGTAGCGTTCTCCTGGCATCTGCCAAACCCAGGTTAGTCCGTCAGACTGCCAGATGGAAAAGTGTGATTCATCACTCCAGAGAACGCGTTTCCACTGCTCCAAAGTCCAATGACGGCGAGCTTTACACCACTCCAGCCAACGCTTGGCATTGCGCATAGTGATCTTAGGCCTGTGTACGGCTGCTTGGTCATGGAAACCCATTTTATGAAGCTCCCTACTTGTTGTTGTTGTTGTTGTTGTGCTGACGTTGCTTCCCGAGTCAGTTTGGAATTCGGTAGTGAGTGTTGCAACCGAGGATAGACAATTTTTATGCGCTACGTCCTTCAGCACTCGGAGGTCCCGTTCTGTGAGCTTGTGTAGCCTACCACTTCACGGCTGAGCTGTTGTTACTCCTGGACGTTTCCACTTCACAATAACAATACTTACAGTTGACAAGGGCAGCTCTAGCAGGGCAGAAATTTAATTAACTCACTTGTTGGAAGGGTGGCATCCTATGACGGTGCCACGTTGAGAGTCACTGAGCTCTTCAGTACGGCCCAGTCGGCCCATTCTACTGCCAATGTTTGCCCATGGAGATTGCATGGCTGTGTGCTTGATTATACATATATACCTGTCAGCAATGGGTATGGCTGAAACAGCCGAATCCACGAATTAGAGGTCCTCAGCATCATCCCGTTTCAGCCCTTCAACCTCGATATGGTCAGCGAAGGTGGGCCAGCAGGGGCACATTAGAGTCCCTGTATAAAGAGAGTTGCGCCATGCGCTGACCCGAGATTTCTGGTCACGTGATTTCGTGGTGCCATTTTGTGTCTAACTTCACCGTGCGTGAACGTCAGCTTGGTACGGGAATGTTGTTTATTGCCAAACAAAATGACTGGTTGTTCTGCTTTTGGTTGTTCAAACCAATCTGGGAAATATAAGATGTATAGATTTTCAAGTGATAAAGTCAGAAGACAAATTTGGGAAGCGAAAGTCAGACGAAAGAGCTGGAAAGCGATCGACTCCTCGAGACTCTGCCAGGTAGGCCCACGCCGCTTGATGATCGATGTTCAAAAGCAATTCTATTTGCTCGGTTTTTTTTTGGTTGTCTGTCCGTTGAAACCCCTTTTAAAGGGAAGTGATTTGTGTTTGTTTATAATCTTCAAGGAGCTGACCAAAAATGCATTTCCGTGGGAAGAACCCTGCTCAATTTTTTTCGGGTAGTCCTAGCGGACCGCATATTGTCATTGATTGATGAAATGTCCCGGTACAGTGACATTGCCTGGTCTGCGGTTGGGTAGTCTGCGGGCAATGTCACTGTACTTTTTCAGAGGGAATTAATTTTGATTTTATAGGGGTGGGAAACCCATGGTCCGTTTTGTTTTCAGTTGTCTGTCCGTCCATTCAAAACTTATTCCGAGGCAAGTTATTTTTTTGGTTTAAAATCTTTAGCCTAATCGGCAATCATAAAAGCAATTTTAGGGGGGGACCTGCTCAATTTTTTTGCGGGTTGTGCAGCCAAGTCGCCAGCTATGAAACATATTAATCGATCAGGCAATATCCATCAGAGTTCTGGGCAAGGGTGTAGTAATAAATGAACGTTTCAATCTTACTAGATGCCGATGACGTTTTCCTTATGTCAGAGACAGAAGCTGACTTGCAGCTTGTTAAATCATTACAATGGAAATTGAATATAAATGTCGATAAAACTAAAGTTGTACACTATAGAAATATGGCAATACCACGTACAGAATTTGTTTTAAGTGTGTTAGACTATATGTCGGCTGGAAGTCCTACACCGGAATTGCTCTCGGCACCCTTTAAAAAATATTGGATATGCCCACACTCCTTTCTAAAAGTTATTAAAATTCAGAGAACGACAGCATTGGTTTGTCTTACTTATAATGTTAGCTCTTATATGCAGTGTTGGCTTGTAATATGCATTGCCATACCACTTTTAATATCACCACACAGCTCTTTTTCATGGCAATAGCTGAGTTTTTGACAAAACAAATATCACCTGTATGTAATAATAAGACTAAATATGTGTAGAAATTTTTTTTTAGCAGGTTTAGAATATATCACCCCATATCGCGAATGTACATGTATATCTAATCCGACACACTTAGACACAAAATGGCGTCCAAATTTGAGTTGACACAACTCTCTATATACAGGGACTCTAGGGCACATATGCCTCCACATGCAGCAGCTACACCGGATGCGTACATACCCCCACCCCCAGCCAGTGAGAACACAGACTACAACAACAAAATCACCTTCAATCCCAGAATCCAGTGCCCCTCATCCACTCACTCACACACCAAAAAAAAAACCTAAAAAACAATAACCGACCACCACCCTTGCAATATGCACCACTCAAACAAAAAAACATTGATGCAAAACCACACCTACTCCTGCAAAAAACACACACACACACACACACACACACACACACACACACACACACACACACACACACACACACACACACACACACACACACACACACACACACACACACACACACACACACACACACCATTTACATATCTGCATTTCTCTTCTGCGCTCAGTCACTACCCCTTTAGGCTGAAATTAACCAACACCAACAACCTCAACTTACACCGTACGACGTGCCTCCATAAACTTCCTCCATATCCAAAGTGAGCTTTTCAAGGCAACCTGGGCCACTCTGTCACACATCCTCCTTCTTTCTGTCCCACACACTCCAAGCTGAGCAAGAAATGCCGAAAAGGAATTGCCAATATACCCTCTACACCCCACCTCAAAAGGCTGACAAGAAACTCGCCAACCCCTCTCCTGTCACTCTGCCTCCAGCTCACTGTACTTTCCTCTCTTCCCCTAATAGTCCGGCAGCTAAGCTAAATATAGCATAACAATTATGCATTTTGTGAGGAAAGCACCAAATTTGGCACACTAGTAGACTATCATATTATGAAAAGATCTGGATATTGGGCCATCTCAGATTCAGAGATTTGATTTTTGCAAGATTTGCAGATTTTGCAGATTTGCAAGCTGAGATTTCAACGCCAGGGACGGCCAACTCCTTCCTGCGAGCTGCCCACGTCACCCGCACAAGAAGAGCTCATCAAATCACTGCAGCGGCACTGCACATCCTGCAACACCGTGCGTATGAATGCCACTGTATGACATATGCTGATGATGCAGAAGACCTGCCTGAGTTCGAAGATGGGTGTCACCAGAGAGGAGAAGACATTCCCAACTTTCAGTACTGGGCAACTGTGCTGGAACTAGAGATGTTGGTACTGGTCTACGTGCGTTCTCTGCGGCAGGCTTCATTCACGATGTACCTTGATGCCCTGACGGAACTGGTCCCATGGTTCCATGCCTTAGACCACACACACTATGCCAGGTGGGTCCCTGTTCACCTGAGGGACATGGTTGCACTCCCAATGAGGCACCCAGATGTAGCCAGAGAATTCAGGGCTGGCAACTTCACTGTACAGAAGACGAAGAAGGTGTTCTCTTCGATCCCAATCGACCAGGCGCATGAACAGAATAACGCCTGCATCAAAGGAGATGGTGGAGCAGTCGGCCTCACTGACAACCCAAGTGCCCTGTGGCATTGGATGATTGCCGGGCCAGAAGTTGCCAGGGCCATAGAAGAGTTCCAAGATGGCCATCAACACTGGGGGAGGCGAGAGGACACACATCATCACGACCAGACACCAAGTGTGCAGACCTCTTTCCCCAAGGATGTCCGCGCCCTTGTCAGCATCATAGAAGAGCTTGGCAACCCCTTTGAGGAAGAGAGCATGGATCTGGTTGTCCTTGACACAAAGGAAATTGCAGGTCCTGCTGCAGTTGAGACTGTCAGGAATGTGAAGAAGATTGGCCAAGAGCAGTTCCAGGCTTTCACCAGAGAATGCCTGGTGGAAAGGACCAAGCCAATTGATGATGCAATTCGTCGGAACAAGCTGAAGGTGTCATTTTGGAAAATGGCTGCCACAGCCATCAGGGGCTGAATTTGAGATGGCCCAATGTCAAAATCTGTTCATAATAGGATAGTCTACGAGAGTGCCAAATTTGGTGCTTTCCTCACAAAATGCACAATTGTTATGCTAAGTTGCCCCACTATAATGCACCTCCTCCATGTTATCTTCCCAAGGTACAGACAATTCCCCGAAGATGACCTGTCTTGTTGCACCTGACCAGATGGCAATGTCAGGCCACAACCTTGTCACACAGATCTCCTTTGGGAATACGAATTGCGGCTTTAGGTCTGCCACCACCTGCCAATCACAAGCATCTAACAGCCCTATTTCTTTCCACCTCCTCCTCTTTCCACCTCTTACCACTTGACCCTCTTTGACAAACACCACCTCTCCCCCATCGGTCTCCTTCTCCACTCTTCTCTCTCTCTCGATCTCAGCACTTCTTGTTGCACCATCTGCACTACCACTGCCAGCACCTGATCATGCCACCACTTGTATTTTCCTGCTGCCAATGCTACTGAGCATGCACTCAGTGCATGCTGCACCGTTCCCAAACCTCAGCACAAAGAACATCATCTCTCCTCCTGCAACAACCCCCACAATCTCAAGCTTAATGTTGACGGAAGCACATCATACGTTGCCCACAACAGGAAAGTCAACAATATTGCCTCCATCTTCCAAATCTCTTGCCACTTCAATATCCTCACCCGCACACCTTCCCACTTAGTCCAAGCACCTTGCTGTGCCTGACCGACTGCTTTCAAATATCTCCACTCCTCTTCCTTTCTTCTCACCTCCCTCTCAACCATCTTCCTCCTCTCTTTCACACATGCCTTTCCGCATCGCTCATGCTTCATCCACCCAAAGCCATGCTTCCCATGCTGTACCATCCCCACGACCTCCTGTTGCAACCGCTCCTCCATCTCATCCACCTCTGCTCTTGCATTCCACCTCTGACTTCCCTTCTTCTCTGGGAAAGCATTCTTTACCACTGAATCACTTGAATCCCGCAACATCATGAACTCCCGCACCCTCACCACCTTAAACTCCTCGGTTAATGATGTCAAGGGAAACTGGAGTTTTCCACGCTGACCATAAAAGGCGATGTTCATCACACAGCATGGCACTCCCAACCACCTCCTCACAAACCCGCTTACTACAACCTCCATCCTCTCTACATGCCCAATCACAATATCATCCATCATCAATGGCCACAATACTCGTGGCATAAATCCAAACCTCAAACACCATACCTTCAACTTACTTGGCAAACCACATCCATCAATCCTCTTCAAACCTCTCAAAATATATATACTGTATATATACTGAAACGCAAAAGAAACTTACCACCTTTGAAACCTTTAAATATCAACAATAACACTGCGTGTAGTAAATGTGTGAACTTATTTGTGGACAATAGTGTCCTCACTGTCAGACAAAACGGTCACGGATGGTCACTTGAACCTTCAATGGTCACTTCATAGCACAGCTGTTGAACAGCCGTTTTGACTGTCAGTGATTAGCCAAGAGGTACGGGATGATTTTAATGAGCTGCACGTGATGTCTTGATATTGGCTTTACAAAGGCCAGTGCAAAATGGGCATTTTGACCGAAAAATTTGACCATTTTGACCAACTTCCTCCCCGCTTCTTCCCCCTTCAAACTCTCACCTCCATCTCCCCCAACCTTCTGCCTCGCTCTTCCCCCTCCTCAAATAACACCTCATTGTGGCTCACCCAATCACCATCAAACCTTTTGTCCACCCCATCCTTCCCTTTCTCCGAGCTATTCTGAAATCTCTGACACACCTTCAACAGCTCTCCCTACCTCTTCCACCTCTTCCACATCTTACCCTACCCCTCCTCCCCCCTGTTCTGTATCTGATGCTCCCCCTTCCTCTTCATTAACGGTATGGACCTCAAACATCCGGGGCCTTCGTTCAAACTTAACTGATCTCTCCATACAGGTTGCTTCTGTCAAACCAGACGTGATCTGCTTAACAGAAACTTTCCTCCTTTATGATGTCTCTGATTCCATAGTATCTCTCCCGGGCTACTCCCTCCTCCAGTATGATAGACCTGAGCCTCGTCCTGGAGGCGGGGTTGCTATCTTTATCAAAAACTCTCTTCCTCACTCGCCCTGCACTGCACTCTCTCCACCTCACCCCCAGGAATACCTCTGGCTACGGCTTCCCCTTCGCTCCCACCTCTTGTTCATATGTGTGTTGTACCGTCCACCAAACAGTGATGACTCCATTTACATCTCGCTGTCTGATGATATGGACCAACTTCTATCTACTCATCCCAACTCTCTCTTCCTCATATGTGGTGATTTCAACTGTCATCATGCCAGTTGGCTGGGTGTGGGTACCTCTCTCACCAGCCATGGCTCCTCAGCAAAGGACTTCTGCGACTCACTGGGACTGACACAATCTGTCAATTTCCCGACCCGGATCTCAGTCAACGGAACATCTTCTCTTCTGGACTTGGTTATGACTAACTTCCCTGAAAATGTCTGCTGCTCTTCTTCTGCTCCGATCGGATCATCTGATCATGTCCTTGTTAAAGTGGACATCTCTCTGACCATCCTCAGGGAGCCTGCTCAGCGTCGACGAGTCTGGCATTTCACTCAGGACAACTGGCACGGTCTTCAAGCAGCCATCAATCATCTGGACTGGTCTCCCATCTCTACCACCTCTGACATCAACTCATCCTGGAAATTCTTCCAAAGTAAATTGCTCTCTCTCATGCACAGATTTATCCCATCTCGTCTTCAGTTGTCATACCCTTCCTCCCGTCCATGGTACACGGAATCTTGTGGTGAGGCTATTGCCCAGAAACAACTTGCCTTCGTCTCCTGGAAAGCAAATCCAACGGAAGGAAATCTCATTTCCTTTCACAAAGCCCGAAACAAGTGTGTGTCCACCCTCAGGAGAGCCAGGAAACAATATCTCTCCGTTCTCAAGACCGAACTCTCTTATCTGTCTCCCTCTTCCAAATCCTGGTGGCGTCTGGTCAAATCCGTTTCTGGTGTTTGTTCCCCCTCCATCCCCTCCCTTACCTCAAACGGCTACACAGCTGACTCCGCACGTGAAAAAGCTGAATGCCTCAACTCTGTGTTTGCCTCTAAATCTTGTGTCCCAAACCCATCCCTCTCTGTACCCACCATACCCAGTCGTACCCTGCTGCTCCTGGACTCCGTGTCCTTTCCTCCTGACAAGGTGGAAAAGTTTCTGTCAACCCTCGACTCTGATTCTGCAACTGGACCCGACGGCATCAGCCCACGGGTCCTAAAATCCTGCTCTGCTGCTCTATCTCACCCTCTCTCTGTTCTCTTCACCCTCTCTTTTGCTCAAGGTCAACTGCCATCTGCTTGGAAATCAGCCAACATCACCGCTTTGCACAAAAAAGGTGCAAAAACAGATCCTAGCAACTACAGACCAATCAGCCTTCTCCCAATTATCAGCAAAGTCATGGAATCCATCATTGCTTCGGATATGAAATCTTTCCTCTTCTCCAATGGCTTGATCTCTGATCATCAATTTGGTTTCAGACCAGGTCACTCTACTCTGGACATGCTGCTTCTGCTGTCTCAACAATGGATGGAGGTCCTCAATGCCAAACAGGAAATTAGAGCTGTCTCCCTCGACATATCACGTGCCTTCGACACGGTCTGGCACCCCGCTCTGCTCACCAAACTCTCCTCCTTTGGTATCCATGGAAATCTCCACGCATGGCTGGCGGACTTCCTCTCTAGTCGTCGTCAACGTGTGGCCCTGAATGGGTTTCTCTCATCTCCTCTTCCTGTTCAGGCTGGAGTTCCCCAAGGCAGTGTTCTGGGCCCCGTGCTTTTTCTGGTCTTCATCAATGATCTCTCTGACTCTCTCGAAAATCCTCTCTATCTCTTTGCTGATGACTCCACTCTCTGCCGCTCCATTCCTCTTCCCTCAGATCGGCAGTCTGCTGCCTCCTCACTCTCTGAAGACCTGGACAAAATCACAGACTGGTCAAACAAGTGGAACATGTCTTTCAATCCTGACAAATCTCACACTCTTACTATGTCTCTCCGAAAAGATCGACTGGACAACCCTCCCATCTACTTTCTCAACAATCCTCTCCAAGAAGTTCTGTCGCTCAAGATTTTGGGTCTCACTATCTGCCATGATCTTTCTTGGGAAAACCACATTTCCAAGCTGGCCTCCAAAGCCAGTCGCCGACTGGGCATCCTCCGTCGTGCGAAGTCCTTCCTCGGCACACCTGAGCTCCTCACCACAAACAAGGCTTTCATCCGCAGCTCAATGGAATACTGTTCTCCCCTATGGGCCGGTGCTCCTGCCTCACACCTAGCTCGGCTTCACGCTGTTGAAACCAAAGCTTTCAGAATTATTGGAATCTCCCGCGATGAAGCTATCTCTGAGGGCCTTTCACTCACTCACCGCAGGCAGGTAGGTGGTCTTTCTGTCTTCTACTGACTCCTCTCCGGCCTTGCACCCCCAGCTCTCTCTGTGCTCTGTCCCCCAAATATTCCTACAGGTCGCACAAGATCTGCCAGCAACCCTCTGATGGTTAAACTGCCGAAATCTCGGCTCTCTGCTCACCTTCACTCTTTCATTCCTCTTTTCTCCCGCCTCTGGAACAAACTCCCTCACTCCCTTCAATCCCACTCCTCCCTCCAGGTCTTTAAAACAGCTGTTCACCACCATCTCTTATCTTCCCCCATCCAAAACCTTGATCTTTTCTACCCCCGCTAATTCACCCCAGATCCACCTTGTTTGAAATTCCAACTTCTTTCCTGGAAGTCCTGGCAGTGTCCATATGTTTTATACCTCTCCCACCGCCCCCTTCCCATGCCCCCCCCCCAAAGCCCTCGCCCTCTCTCAGATCTCTCGATGTCTCCATGTCTCTCGGTCCCTGCTCTCAAATGTTGTGTTTGTGTCCTTCCCCCTCTCTCTCCATCTTGTCTACCGCTCCCGATGCTATATGTTTTATGTGTCGGTTTGTCTTTCTGTGTGATTAATGTTCGCTCTTTCACGAGCCTCGATCTTGTATACAAAAAAAAAAAAAAAAAAAAAAAAAAAAAAAAGACCGAAAACACAAAAGAAACTTACCACCTTTGAAACCTTTAAATATCAACAATAACACTGCGTATAGTAAATGTGTGAACTTATTTGTGGACAATAGTGTCCTCACTGTCAGACAAAACGGTCACGGATGGTCACTTGAACCTTCAATGGTCACTTCATAGCACAGCTGTTGAACAGCCGTTTTGACTGTCAGTGATTAGCCAAGGGGTACGGGATGATTTTAATGAGCTGCACGTGATGTCTTGATATTGGCTTTAAAAAGGCCAGTGCAAAATGGGCATTTCAATCAACATGCCACGATTGTCAAGGGATCAACGGCAGCGTGCCCTGGGCATGCTGCAAGGTGGACTGAGCTACCATGAGGTGGCACGTTGCCTTGGCTGTTCACACCAGACGATATCGGCCCTGGTGGACAGAGACACCCTCCACAACTCTGCAGATGACAGACCTCGATCAGGGAGGCCAAGAGTCACCACTGCAAGGCAGGACAGGCAGATGGTCCGAAGTCACCTGCGGGATCGATTCCGTCCAGCATCCCGCACTGCGGCAGAAACTCCGGGGCGTGCAAACCCACGGATCTCCAATGATACTGCACGAAGACGACTGCATGACTATGGTCTGACTGCCAGAAGACCATACAGAGGCCCCGTGATGACGGTTGCCCATCGCCGCAACCGTCAGAGATGGTGCCAGCAGCATCAGCGGTGGACCTTGGCGCAGTGGAACGAGGTCGCTTTCAGCGATGAGTCAAGGTTCTGTGTGGACAGTCCTGATGGGCGTGAGCGTGTCTGGAGAAGAACTGGCGAGCAATATGCCGATTGTTGCGTGCGTCAAGCCAACAGGTGGGGTGGCCCAAGTGTGATGGTGTGGGCAGCCATATCAGGCCGGTACAGGACGCCACTGGTGGTTGTGGATGGGAATCTTAACGCCCAGCGGTATGTGGATAACATCCTGCGACCTCATCTGCTGCCATTCCTGCTAGACCACCCAGAACTGAGAACCTTTCAGCATGACAACGCTCGTCCCCATGCTGCTCGCTTTACCACTGCATTTCTCCAAGGCGAGAACATCAACACCATGCAGTGGCCTGCGCTCTCCCCTGACCTGAATCCCATAGAGCACCTGTGGGATGAGCTTGGGAGACGCGTAGTTGGCAGGGCCAGGACACGGGCAGAGCTGCTTCAGACATTGAGGACTGAGTGGGACAGAATCCAGCAGCAATCCATCCAAAGACTGGTAGGCAGTATACGCCGACGATGCACTGCCTGTATCCAAAACAATGGTGGCCATACACGCTATTGAAAGGGGACTGACATTGCACCCTGTGCTGTTCTGTACTGTAGAACAAACTGATGAGATGGTGTATCTTGGTCAAAAACTTGACATGTCATCAATAAAATGCCAATGTTTCAATTAGCAATTGTTGGTTTGTTTTATTTTGAACTGTTACAATTTTATTACATTTCAAACAAGTGGTAAGTTTCTTTTGCGTTTTTGGTCTTTTTGAAGTTGGTCAAAATGGTCAAATTTTTCGGTCAAAATGCCCATTTTGCACTGGCCTTTTTAAAGCCAATATCAAGACATCACGTGCAGCTCATTAAAATCATCCCGTACCCCTTGGCTAATCACTGACAGTCAAAACGGCTGTTCAACAGCTGTGCTATGAAGTGACCATTGAAGGTTCAAGTGACCATCCGTGACCGTTTTGTCTGACAGTGAGGACACTATTGTCCACAAATAAGTTCACACATTTACTACACGCAGTGTTATTGTTGATATTTAAAGGTTTCAAAGGTGGTAAGTTTCTTTTGCGTTTCAGTATATATATATATATATATACTGTATACGGTATTTTTTTTTAAAAATTAATTGTGTACTTTATATTGCACACGTGCAGACTGGGCACCCTGCAGGTTTGAAAATGTTTTCTTGCATCTCCATTTGCCAAGAGGATTCCAACGGTATGCAATATGAGGGGGTTATTACCGTTGGGGCCGATTATATCGACAGACAAACGGACAGACAGACAAACAGAAAATACAACGATATGTATGCATACACACACATATCTTCACTGGAATAGTGACTGTGAACCCAAGTGATACAGTAGCACTTGCTGTAAGGTTCTTGACCAACAGGGGTTGTAAGGTCCTTGACAACCTTGTTTGGTTAGGTACCTTTTACCACCCTGTTTAGATACCCTTTACTACTTAATAAGACCTCTGAATTGTAGCTCGGAAGATAGGTACAAAATTAAATATGTATTCCGGTTCAGTTTTAGTGCATGAAAAGCACAGGGTTGCCCACTTCTAAATGCAGTAACAGCTGCTACACTGTTACCTTCCCTGTCAGTCAGCCGACCACCTTTATAAACCTTTCTGGCCATGGCAGCTCCTCCTCCGCCCCCTACCCACCACCTTGTCAAGCGAATCAGGCTGCACATACATTAAATCAAGGACTTAATATCTCTTCTTCAATGCATAGTTATAGCCTTCCTCTCTAAATGACGACAATCAATTCATTTAATAATGACAATCAGTAAACCAGAATCTTTAGTCTTTTTTTTTCCTGGCTGCAGTGTTTCCTTGTAATAAATTTTCCAGAAATGTACTCCCATTTACATCTTGGGCACATCTTGAAAATGTGAAATGATCAAAAGAAGCATTTTAAAATATAATTTTTGGTTGTATACAGAGTCGAGGCTCGTGGAAGACCGAGAACTCTGAATGGATCAGGAAGCAGCAAAACAAAAGGATCAGTAGAGAATGGAGGTTAACATCAACAGCAGGTTTTTGGGGGGGTTTTTTGTATACAACATCGAGGCTCATGTAAGAGCTGACATTGATCATAAAAAGGCAAACTGACACATAAAACATATGATAAAGGGAGCGGGAGAACAAGATGGAGAGCAGGGACATCGGGAAATCTGTGGGAGGGAGAGGGCTTGGAGGGAGCGGCATGGGAAGGAGGGGGGGGGGGGGGGAGGTAAAAAAAAAAAACACATGTACAGTACACTGCTCGGACTTCCAGGAAAGAAGTCGGTATTTCAAAAAAGTGCATCTGGGGTCAATTAACGGGGCTAGAAAAGATCAAGGTTTTGGGATGGAGGAAGATAAGAGATGGTGGTGGACAGCTGTTTTAAAGACCTGGAGGGAGGAGTGGGGAGTGAGGTTAAAGAACAAAATAGAGGCAAAATTGGACACACAATGGGTGTGGGGAGAAATGGGTGGTCGGAAAGGATGCATGGGGTGGACACGATAGATACAGAAGGAAACTCTCAGGAAGTAATAACTGGAAATTTGGAAGGTGGTGGGCCTGGGAGTGGGGTGAGGAAGGTTAATGTTGGTAGAAAAGATGAGGGCTTTGGATGGAGGATGATCAGAGATGGTGGTGAACAGCTGTCTTGAAGACCTGGAAGGCTGAATGATACTGAAGAAAATGTGGAAGTTGGTTCCACAGCTGGGGGAAAACGTGGCACAAATGAGTGTAGGTGATCAGTGATACTGGATTTTGGAAGTTTTACCAGAAGGGAGTTGAAGGTGGACCGTGTGTGCCCTTTTATTAATCACTAAGGCCTTGTATTGCCATTAACAGACGCCACATGAATGGTGGATACAAGTTATTGTCGTCTTCGTTTTGTCATTCACTTAAACCATTGTGACATTTGGACTCTCATTCGCAACATCCGTTATGACTCACTTCCGTGTAATGGTTCAAGGAGAAATTGCTTTTGTTTTTTCTCGAAGATCATCATGTTGATGCCATTAAACAGCAAAGCCAGTCGGTTGATTGATCTTACAGTTGATATGTAACTTCCGGTGGGTTCACTATTCCATTGGGTGATTTCTACTGCTCCTGAACCGTCTCCGAGGGGATGTAATAGGTCGTTCGACTTGATGTTGATGTTGTTGTTGAAATCGAAGTGTTTTTGAACCAGCCCAGACCAAGCCATCCTCCACATGCAAAGGCATTAACCATCCTCAGATTGTACACACGTTTGTAAGTGGAAAGAGTAACCTGCTGGATTTCCCTTCACTTTGTTCACTGCGCAATTGAGGCCTAAATAGGGTGGATAAATACATGGCGGGTGCCCCCTGTTGATTACGAGCTTTGCAGCAATTGCTGGTGCGGCGCAGAGATTCACAGTCTCCAATCCAGTTGAGGTACTCTTTGGATTGTTTTTTCATTAAAAATACATTTATTTTGAAGGTCGGTCATCATTAAAGTCATGTTAATTAAAATAAAGTCCTCATTAGAGACATCTCGTTTAAAGTAATAATTATATTAGTGTCAGAATTTTGACCAAGGTACAAATCCCAAAAAACACACATTGATTGCTTTAAACCTATATAACTTTGTCCCAAATGTTCTGAATTAGTACCTTTAGGTATCATCTTGTAGAACACAATCACGGCTTTCAGAAAATGTATAGTTTTATATACTTTTTATCAATTATCTACATGTTATAAGCCTCTGAACCTCAAAAAATGGTGAAAAAGGGCATTTTTTTTAGTATTTCGTTACCCTTCAAAGCCATGCATTCATTATAAAAGCCTTTTTCAGATACTTTTCACAGCTGGAATAAAAGTAGATCTATATAACTACTCTACTGAATGTGTTTTTGTGTTACTCATGTCAGTTCCTGAGTCACAGCTCCTCCTCATATAGGATGAAGCAGATGAACCGTAACGTAAGAGATATTTATATAAGCCCTGTTTTACACATATCAGGGTGTTCCATAGTTCTTCTTTAGGGCGCAACAAACAGCACTTATACGTATGTATTAACTCTGTAAAAATCATTGACCTCCTTTGTTTCTCTGAGACACAACAAGCTTGAGTGTGAATTTAGAAACCATAACGGTCTCTTACGTTACGCACGTCATGCTCCCTGTAAGCCAGGTAAGTGCATATCGAAGTGAAATATACCATCAGACCATCACATTAGCTTGAATTCTATGCCATTTCAAAAGATCGGGACGCTCCTGGTGCGTTAAGTACGCAAAACTAGCCGAAACAGCATCTTCTGGAAGAAGAGGAAGAAATTCATATATCTTCGACTGGACAACCCTCCCATCTACTTTCTCAACAATCCTCTCCAAGAAGTTTTGTCGCTCAAGCTTTTGGGTCTCACCATCTGCCATGATCTTTCTTGGGAAAACCACATTTCCAAGCTGGCCTCCAAAGCCAGTCGCCGACTGGGCATCCTCCATCGTGCGAAGTCCTTCCTAGGCACACCTGAGCTCGTCACCACATACAAGGCTTTCATCCGCAGCTCAATGGAATACTGTTCTCCCCTATGGGCTGGTGCTCCTGCCTCACACCTGGCTCGGCTTCAGGCTGTTGAATCCAAAGCTTTCAGAATCATTGGAATCTCCCGCGATGAAGCTATCTCTGAGGGCCTTTCACTCACTCACCGCAGGCAGGTAGGTGGTCTTTCTGTCTTCTACCGACTCCTCTCCGGCCTTGCTCCCCCAGCTCTCTCTGTGCTCTGTCCCCCAAATATTCCTACAGGTCGCACAAGATCTGCCAGCCACCCTCTGATGGTTAAACTGCCGAAATCTCAGCTCTCTGCTCACCTTCACTCTTTCATTCCTCTTTTCTCCCACCTCTGGAACAAACTCCCACACTCACTTCAATCACACTCCTCCCTCCAGGTCTTCAAAACAGCTGTTCACCACCATCTCTTATCTTCCCCCATCCAAAACCTTGATCTTTTCTACCCCCACTAATTCACCCCAGATCCACCTTGTTTGAAATTCCAACTTCTTTCCTGAAAGTCTTGGCAGTGTCCATATGTTTTATACCTCTCCCACCCCCCCCCCCCCCCCTTCCCATGCCTCCCCCCCAAAGCCCTCTCCCTCCCACAGTTCTCTCGATGTCTCCAAGTCTCTCGGTCCCTGCTCTCAAATGTTGTGTTTGTGTCCTTCCCCCTCTCTCCCCATCTTGTCTACCGCTCCCGATGTTATTTGTTTTGTGTGTCTGTTTGTCTTTCTGTGTGATTAATGTTCGCTCTTTCACGAGCCTCGATCTTGTATACAAAAAAAAAAAAAAAAAAAAAAAAAAAATCTTATTTTGGTCTCTTACGTTATGCTAACAAGGAAGGGAAACTTTGACCATTAATAAAAACGGAACCTCTGGTACTCTAGTAGCTCATGGTGGTTGAGTATGCACTTTATTGTACAGACCTAAACTCTTCAGGAATCCACTAATTGAAGGTCCAGGAACAATATTTGGTTGGTAACACATTTGCCACTGACGGCGAAATAGCTGAAATGGCCATACCCCTTTTTGGGCCACGCCCCCTTTTTGCCGTGACTGTATCTACAGAACCGTTGGACCTAGGAGGTTGCCCGACCACTCAAAATTTGCGCAATGGCCACATTATGGGGGGTCAGTAATACATTTTCATATCCAAAAGTCAATGGTTTTTAAGATAATTGCCAAAAACCGATTTCAACATGTTACGAACTACAATTGTATGATACCACCAAGGCCACAACATTATATGACACTTATACCTTTTGCATCATCCTATTTTGGAATTTACTTATTTGGATTTCTACACTTTTCGCCTTTACTACAGCCACAAAACGTGACACATTTAATGTTCCTGTCTCTGCAAGTGCACGTTTTGGTACTCATACATGCTCTTGGGCATTTGCATGGAGGAGGCAGGTCATCGGGCCTGCACGATACTGGCAGTATCACTGGTGTTATGCCAACGTCCGTTGCTTCATACCCATACTGGAGTGGATCTGGTTTGGTGACGGCAGGAGTTGGGGCTTGCAACCACATCTTACACTGAAGAAATGCTCGCTTTATGTGTTCTCGTAGCGTTGATGAACAGCACACAAGCTGGTTGAAGTCCAGTTCTTTCTTGGAGTTGTGGTACTGCTCCCATCGATATTCATCGAAAGTGGAACAGTCGGTCTTCTTTAATCCAGACACAAGGAACTTTTCAGCATTGCTTGTTATCTGTGGTGACAGTTCTTCTACACCAAACCCTTCCAGTAGGGAGAGATCGATGGATGCTTTCAGGCCAGACAGCTTTGGACCCACCTTGCTGGTACTGTCGCAACCGCTGAGAGCATGAATGGCTGGGAGACACGACACCAAACCGTTGTCCAGTTGATCAACCAACATGTGGACTGGTACAGTTTTCTTTGTTTTCCGGTTACCAAGCTTCACGTACAGCTTTTGTAGTTGCCAGGTTGTGTTGAAGTGGAAGATGAGGTTGACAAAGACATCTGTGTCAGGCGAGTCGACCAAGACTGATTGAACCCCGTGTTTCACAACACCATCATTAATATGGAACATGATTCTGTCGTCGGCTTCTTCTTGGTTGCTTGAGAGCTCTGCGATCTGTGTTTCAGTGCCTGCTAACAGTTTCCTGCATTCACCCCCATATACTCCTCCAAAGAATATTTCCTTGTCTGACTCGACATTCTGCAGCATCCACTTGAAGACATACTCCTGCAACCGAACTTTGTTCAACATTGAGCTCCAGAACATATCAAGATCGACAGGGAGTTTCTGATTGTCAGACCCAATGGTGATTGTGATTTGTTCTGAGGAACTTCGCTGTGCCCGTTCCATTTGCTTGATTGATGATTTTTGATAAACATCAAAAATAATGTCTATTCTTGTGGACACGGAGCCTGTAGCAAGAATCCTGTTGGAAAGACTCTCAGCCAATTCCCCGAATGTGTGAAGGCCCATCTTTTTCATCGGTAGTTTACGCACAAGTGCCATGAAGTCCACTATTGTCATCTGAGCGTCACTCTTTACATTCCTCGTCTCCTGTGGAAGGCGACTGACAAGTTCCCTGGCTAAGGAGGCTTTATCGGGCTTCTTCAATTTGATGCCATCTTTACATTCAGTGGTGAGGAACTGGGATGTGCTGGTCAATTCATACTTCAGGAGTTCTAGCATGCTGTACCCTCTTTCTCTAGCATAGTCAATGTACCTAACCGTTTCCGCTGCATCCTTTTTCGCCATCGATTTCTTCGCTGTGAACGGAGTAGAAGTACGTTTCACGAAAACAGTCTTGCGGTTGGTAGGGATTGTATCATGTAGGTGCTTCTCCTTATCCTGAAATCTGGTCTCAACAAACTCTTCATAACTCTTCTCACCAATTTCCAGGCATTCAAGTAATCCGTCGACAACCTCCTGGGGAATGTCAGCTCCAGTAGAGATGTTCTGAAGTCTGATTCCAGCGTCGAACGGATTGTTGATGGATTTTATGTAATCCAGAAGGGCCTTTGCACGAACATGGCCAATCTTCGTAGAACTTGGATTGAACTCATGGTGTAGGCTCAGCTCACTGTCATCTTTGTCTCCCAAGTTGCACCATTCCAGCAGCTGTGCCACATGAAGATCTTTCTCATGCTTTAGGAGATTCCATAAGGCTACTGCTTCTTTCTGTCTGGTCATCCCAATGATACCTCCAGCAACCTTGGCGGGTTTATTGTAACACTTCTCGAGTGCCATGTCAAATCCTACTGCACTGCCTTGTCGGGTAGTGTGGTACATCACCCATCCACCATCTGTAAAGCATCTGTAGATACCCGGGAACTTCCTTTGTAGGTCCAGGCAATCTTCAAGGAACAGCGTACCCCATCTGCTATAGTTTGTCCGGCCAAACCCGAAGAACAAAGGCATGCACCTCCGCACAGCTGAAACGACAAAACACCCATGACCGGAATTTCTAGCCATGTCTAGACTCTAGTCTAGACTCTAGACTAAATTCTAGTCTAGACTCTAGTCTAGACTCTAGTCTTGACTCTAGTCTAGACTCTAGTCTAGTCTAGACTCTTCAGGAATCAAGTAATTGAACAATAGGAACAGGAACAGGAACAATTACGAATAATATTGTAGTTCGTAACATGTTGAAATCGGTTTTTGGCAATTATCTTAAAAACCATTGACTTTTGGATATGAAAATGTATTACTGACCCCCCATAATGTGGCCATTGCGCAAATTTTGAGTGGTCGGGCAACCTCCTAGGTCCAACGGTTCTGTAGATACAGTCACGGCAAAAAAGGGGGCGTGGCCCAAAAAGGGGTGTGGCCATTTCAGCTATTTCGCCGTCAGTGGCAAATGTGTTACCAACCAAATATTGTTCCTGGACCTTCAATTAGTGGATTCCTGAAGAGTTTAGGTCTGTACAATAAAGTGCATACTCAACCACCATGAGCTACTCTAGTATGGGCCGATCGGTGTCAGTTTGGCTGCGTTTGATAGCCCAGGGTCTCCAAGTCTCTCGGTCCCTGCTCTCAAATGTTGTGTTTGTGTCCTTCCCCCTCTCTCCCCATCTTGTCTACCGCTCCCGATGTTATTTGTTTTGTGTGTCTGTTTGTCTTTCTGTGTGATTAATGTTCGCTCTTTCACGAGCCTCGATCTTGTATACAAAAAAAAAAAAAAAAAAAAATCTTATTTTGGTCTCTTACGTTATGCTAACAAGGAAGGGAAACTTTGACCATTAATAAAAACGGAACCTCTGGGCCGATCGGTGTCAGTTTGGCTGCGTTTGATAGCCCAGGCTTAGGGCTTTAAGGATATCAAGGTGATTTTTAGCTATTCCAAAAAAAAAAAATTGACCCCTGGGAGGCCCAAATGTACCTCTTTCAAAATTCTGACCCATAATTCTTGCTGAATCTACGATGGCAACATATGCTGTCCCTCAGATGTTTCAGAGACATTAATTTATTTATTTATTTATTTAAATTGCTATTTCGTGAAAGCAATATGAGTGGTGATGCTTTTCATAGGCCACATTTAAGTGCCCATCTCATGTTTCCCAAACGCAATTAAGAGTCGACCGGAATATATGTGCATGCAATGGCACCTAAGGTAGAAAAGTCCAGGCACAACAGGTGGATTATATCCTCCCTGAAGGGTCATCAGTGAGCCAGATGGGTTTTTATCAACAATAAAATCATGACATGGCAATTCACTTGAAATTACCTTGGGTTCCAGAAGTTTGCAATCAAATTCATTAACACTGCTGCCTTCAGCTGGACATGCCTGCAGCATCATACAATTCATGCATCACACATCACAGCTGACAACATAAATAAATAAATAAAATTAAATAATCAAATAAAACAAATAATTAAATTAATTTAATTAAATTAGTTAAATTAAATAATGACATAATAAAAAAGTGAAAAGCAAAGCTAACAATGAGTTTAACTTGAACAGGAACTGAAGTGGAAGCAGTTTAACTACGAGGCCTAATGTAAGTGCCAAACATAGTGCTGCTTGCAATCAATGTCAAACTTAAAGGGTAAAATAAAATAGTAAAATATCCGGAGTAGGAAAGCCTAGATGTACATGCACTCATCTCTGAGCTGTTTAGCCTGGGTTTTAATTTTGACCCAGCTATAAACTATCAGCCTGTATTTCACATGTAGGGGTGTGTGTGCTGTCCCTTGGATGGACGTTAAATTGGCGTCCCGTCTGCCAGCATTAGCTGGTGGACATTAAAGATCCCCACCGTGTCCTTCGCGAAGAGTAGGCGAGCTATCGCTGGCACTATGAACAAATTCTAGATTCCTGCACGATCAGTCGATCATCATGCGTCGGGGTGGTGATATGTTCATGATTGCAACCTGAGCCAAGAAACACCTTTGGCAGAACCGATGCTCTGCATAAAGCATGGCACATGATGATGATGATGATGATGATGATGATGATGATGATGATGATGATGATGATGATGATGATGAAAATGACTGTAATTAATAGGACACGATTCTCACATAATGAACTGACTGGTGTTGGCTTAGCGGTTAGGGTGCCGGCTTGGGATCCTAGGATCCTGGGTTCGAATCCCGGCCGATCGCTGAATTAACGCCAGGGGGGTTGACTCAGCCTGTCATCCTTCCGAGGTCGGCAAATTGAGTACCAGCTTGCTGGGATGAATGATCCCGGTGTGTACCCCGGCTTAGAATAGGTGCACCATATCCCTGCGCATCATAAGAGGCGACCAAGGGTTGGCGTCAGGAAGGGCATCCGTTGGAGAGCACCATATCCCTGCGCATCATAAGAGGCGACCAAGGGTTGGCGTCAGGAAGGGCATCCGGCCATAAAAACATTGCCTCAAACAGGGAACCATGATTGTCATGGGACCCGCAAGGCTAACCCCCGCTCTAGCGGGGAAAATTGCCTTAAAAGGATCATTCATTCATTCATTCATTTTCTCACATAATGAACTGAGCTCACCAGTTCATCAGATTTTTAAAATCACCTCAGAAGTCTTATCAACACTAGACCTTCCTGATAGTTATTTTAAAATGTCGATTGTTGCTCATGAAAAAATTGGGCAATCAGCCAGCTTGCTTCTCGCAACAGAGAAATTACATTCACATGGCAGCCAGATTGTCTCCGAGCAACAGCAAAATTCCATTCATCACCAACCTGTGACAAAATTTTAAAAATCAAACAAAAAACTCTCAAAAACAAAAACAATAAGTGTTACTCGTTTCTTTTTTCATGAAGGAAACTCATCCTGCAGTGTGCAGTCACTAACTGTTCTTCCTTTAAAAAAAGTAATTTAACAATGAAAATGATTTATGAGCTAGTTTAAACTGACTTTTTGTTTGATAAGAAGGACCACACCATGGTCACATCCTGCTACGAAATACTGTAACGGCCGATTGGGAAACACACATTTCATGCGCTATTAAGTTTTTAAAAATTGAGTTCAAAACTTTTTTTTAAAATGGAGTTAGCTAAAAATTTTTTTAACTCAACACCTCTCATCCATGTCACCCCCCCCACCCCCCCAAGGTTATATCAGAACGAGCTGATTCGTCGCACGGTCACGAATTGTTTAACCCCAATATGGGACCGTTCAAAAATTACGTAAAGGATCATGCTTTATGCAGACTCCATCTACATCTCGCTGTCTGAGAATATGGACCAACTTCTATCTACCCATCCCAACTCTCTCTTCCTCATATATGGTGATTTCAACTGTCACCATGCCAGTTGGCTGGGTGTGGGTACCCCTCTCACCAGCCATGGCTCTTCAGCAAAGGACTTCTGTGACTCACTGGGACTGACACAATCTGTCAATTTCCCGACCCGGATTTCAGTCAACGGAGCATCTTCTCTTCTGGACTTGGTTATGACTAACTTCCCTGAAAATGTCTGCTGCTCTTCTTCTGCTCCAATCGGCTCTTCTGATCATGTGCTTGTTAAAGTGGACATCTCTCTGACCATTCTCAGACAGCCTCCTCAGCATCGACGAGTCTGGCATTTCACTCAGGCCAACTGGCACGGTCTTCAAGCAGCCATCAATCATCTGGACTGGTCTCCCATCTCTACCGCCTCTGACATAAATTCTTCCTGGGAATTCTTCCAAAGCAAACTGCTCTCTCTCATGCACAGATTTATCCCATCTCATCTTCTGTTGTCATACCCTTCCTCCCGTCCATGGTACACGGATTCTTGTGGTGAGGCTATTGCCCAGAAACAACTTGCTTTCGTCCCCTGGAAAGCAAATCCAACAGAAGGAAATCTAATTTCCTTTCACAAAGCCCGAAACAAGTGTGTGTCCACCCTCAGGAGAGCCAGGAAACAATATCTCTCCGTTCTCAGGACCGAACTCTCTTATCTGTCTCCCTCTTCCAAATCCTGGTGGCGTCTGGTCAAATCTGTTTCTGGTGTTTGTTCCCCCTCCATCCCCTCCCTCACCTCAAATGGCCACACAGCTGACTCCGCACGTGAAAAAGCTGAATGCCTCAACTCTGTGTTTGCCTCTAAATCTTGTGTCCCAAACCCATCCCTCTCTGTACACACCGTACCCAGTCGTACCCAGCTGCTCCTGGACTCTGTGTCCTTTCCTCCTGACAAGGTGGAAAAGTTTCTGTCAACCCTCGACTCGGATTCTGCAACTGGACCTGACGGCATCAGCCCACGGGTCCTAAAATCCTGTTCTTCCGCTCTTTCACTCCCTCTCTCTGTTCTCTTCACCCTCTCTTTTGCTCAAGGTCATCTTCCATCTGCTTGGAAATCTGCCAACATCACTGCTTTGCACAAAAAAGGTGCAAAAACAGATCCCAGCAACTACAGACCAATCAGCCTTCTCCCAATTATCAGCAAAGTCATGGAATCCATCATTGCTTCAGATATGAAATCTTTCCTCTTCTCCAATGGCTTGATCTCTGATCATCAATTTGGTTTCAGACCTGGACACTCTACTCTGGACATGCTGCTTCTGCTTTCTCAACAATGGATGGAGGTCCTCAATGCCAAACAGGAAATTAGAGCAGTCTCCCTTGACATATCACGTGCCTTCGATACGGTCTGGCACCCCGCTCTGCTCACCAAACTCTCCTCTTTTGGTATCCATGGAAATCTCCACGCATGGCTGGCGGACTTCCTCTCTAGTCGTAGTCAACGTGTGGCCCTGAATGGGTTTCTCTCATCTCCTCTTCCTGTTCAGGCTGGAGTTCCACAAGGCAGTGTTCTGGGCCCTGTGCTTTTTCTGGTCTTCATCAATGATCTCTCTGACTCTCTTGAAAACCCTATGTATCTCTTTGCTGATGACTCTACTCTCTGTCGCTCCATTCTTCATCCCTCAGATCGGCAGTCTGCAGCCTCCTCACTCTCTGCAGACCTGGAAAAAATCACAGACTGGGCAAACAAGTGGAACATGTCTTTCAATCCTGACAAATCTCACACTCTTACGATGTCTCTCCGAAAAGACCGACTGGACAACCCTCCCATCCACTTTCTGAATAATCCTCTCCAAGAAGTTCTGTCACTCAAGCTTCTGGGTCTCACTATCTGCCATGATCTTTCCTGGGAAAACCACATTTCAAATCTGGCCTCCAAAGCCAGTCGCCGACTGGGCATCCTCCGTCGTGCGAAGTCCTTCCTTGGCACACCTGAGCTCCTCACCACATACAAGGCTTTCATCCGCAGCTCAATGGAATACTGCTCTCCCCTCTGGGCTGGTGCTCCTGCCTCACACCTAGCTCGTCTTCACGCTGTTGAAACCAAAGCATTCAGAATCATTGGAATCTCCCGCGATGAAGCTAACTCCAAGGGCCTCTCACTCACTCACCACAGGCAGGTTGGTGGTCTTTCCGTCTTATACCGATTCCTCTCTGGTCTTGCCCCCCCCAGCTCTCTCTGGGCTCTGTCCCGCAAATATTCCTACAGGTCGCACAAGATCTGACTGCAACCCTCTTATGGTCAAACTGCCAAAATCAAGACTCTCTGCTCACCTTCACTCCTTCATTCCTCTTTTCTCCCGCCTCTGGAACAAACTCCCTCACTCTCTTCAATCCCACTCCACCCTCCAGGTCTTTAAAACAGCTGTTCACCACCATCTCTTATCTTCCCCCATCCAAAACCTTGATCTTTTCTACCCCCGCTAATTTCACCCCAATTCCACTTTTTTGAAATCCCAACTTCTGTCCTGGAAGTCCTTGGTGTCGTTGTGTTTTATACTTCTCCCCCCCCCCCCCCTTCCCACGCCCCCTCCCCCAAGCCATCTCCCTTCCACACATCTCCCTGCTCTCAAATGTTGTGTTTGTGTGCTTCCCCTTCTCTCCCCATCTTGTTTTCCGCTCCCTCTTTTTATATATTTTGTTTGTCTGGTTGATTTGTTTGTGAAGTAAATGTTAGCTCTTTCACGAGCCTCGATTCAGTATACAAAAAAAAACGAAAAAAAAAAAAAAAAAAGAAGTTATTTCTTTCAGGAGCTGCGTACCATGCGTGGAGACGGGCTTGATTAAACCTTACTAATAATTTTTATTCGACATTGATTAGATTTTTTGGGATCCCTCATCATGACTAACATTTGACACAAACTAAGCCAATGGAAATCTGATGCAAGAAAACCTGGCAGTGTATAATCAGCAGAGGCCAACAAGCCTGATGTCTTAGGCCCACCAGAAAACCAAGATGGTGGCCATATGATTTTGTCTTTGTGCCATGGCCACAGTGGGTGGAGTCAAGCGACAAATGTGGATGGGGTACGACAGCTGTCAGACCAATGGGTGCACATTTCAAAAATTGACCCCCAACAAGAGCAACAACAAACAACAACAACCATCCAGAGCTCTTGTAGACCTGCGACACGTCACAAGTAAAAATGCTGTTGCAGTTTGGCAGGTGAATGAAATTTCTTTATTGCATGGTATCCACCTGGATGGATATCAAGGTTCTCTGGAGCAGGTTGGCATGGTAGTAAGTGGAATTTACCTTTTAAAGGGGGAACGAGCTAGCTGGTTACCAATTGTTTGGGCCAGTCACAACCAGCACATCTAGACTGGATCATTAATTGATTAACATAATCCACATTCTTTAATGACATCTTGAACTAAGTAGTTATGGAGTCAGCAACAAATGTGGATGTATTTAACAGTCAATGGAGACTCTTACCACATGGTAATGTGTGAAACAACCAGCTCTTCTGAACAACACCAATACAATGTAAAACTATCACGGCACTCAGGAGAGAGCAGACCTCCACCTGGTTGGCCAAATCCCTCAATGGTGAAGATTCACTTAAAAAATTAAATAATTCTCATATCCGAATCCATATTCAGATCTTAACCAAAATCAAATCTATTTGTCCTTGTGAGACACCCAACCTGGCCAACAAGTTTCGTCCAAATCCGTCCACAACTTTTTGAGATATCCTGCTATGTATCGTTTTTGGCCCGATCTCCCAATGGTGAAGAATCACTTAAAAATTCTAGTAGCCAGATCCGAATCCGGATCTTCACCAATATCTAATAATTTAGTCCTTGTGACATACGCTACATCTCTGCCAAATTTCGTCCGAATCCGTCCACAACTTTTTTGAGGTAAAGATGTGAAATGAAGTAAAGTTGTCATTATTGTTATTACACATTTCATTGGAGGTGGGGGGGGGGGGGGGGGGGAGGATAAGGTGTGGGACGATACAATAATAAAATATGTTTAAATCATCGTAGTCTCAGTTTCTTTATAAAAAAAGTCTGCTGAGTTTCTTTATAAATGCATCACAAACTTTGTAAGATGAAGACTTGTCAGATGAATCTCGAGTGATATTCGTCCTTTTCCTTTATCCCGGATTGTGAATGTACACGATGTAAGACCACTCTCACCGCTTTGTAGGTGCGCTTCTGCCCAGCATGCCTCCCGACACGTTCCCCAATGCTCGCTCGTTCCACGTGCACCGAGTAGATAATATCAAAGAAATCTTCCACCATGGCCACCTGTCGGAGGCCTTGCGGGCCACCTGTCACTTGATCGTCTCCAAGCTGTTGGCAGGGTAGAAGGTTATCCAAGGAAAAACAAGAGCGATTTAACAACTACATACATAATGCTTGTGTATTCACAACTTGGTGTCCGTCCCGATGTTAAAATTTGCATTTCTTATGGAACATCAGACACCTTGATTTGGTCTTCCTTGTGGTTCTGAGGCACCTGAGGTGAAACCACAGTTGAAGGTTCACCAGACACAGAAATTCATGTTTAGTTTAATGTATACAGTGCATTCAGAAAGTATTCAGCCCCTTCACTTTTTTCACATTTTGTTATGTTGCAGCCTTTTGCTGAAATCGTTTAAATTAATTTTTTCCCTCATCAATCTACACTCAATACCCCATAATGACAGAGAGAAAACAGGATTTTAGAAAGTTTTGCAAATTTATTAAAAATAAAAACCTGAAATATCACATTGACATAAGTATTCAGACCCTTTGCAATGACGCTTGAAATTTATCTCAGGTGCCTCCCATTTCTCTTGAACAGCTTTGAGATGTTTCTTCACCTTGATTGGAGTCCACCTGTGGTAAATTCAATTGATTGGACATGATTTGGAAAGGCACACACCTGTCTATATAAGGTCTCACAGCTGACAATGCATATCAGAGCAAAAACCAAGCCATGAGGTCGAAGAAACTGCCAGCAGAAAGCCCGCTTGGAATTTGCAAAAAAGCACTGAAAGGACTCTCAGACTGTGAGAAACAAGATTCTGTGGGCTTTCATGTGTCTTTCACTGAGGAGAGGCTTCTGTCTGGCCACTCTGCCATAAAGCCCAGATCGGTGGAGTGTTGCAGTGGTGGTTGTCCTTCTGGAAGTTTCTCCCATCTCCACACAGGATCTCTGGAGCTCAGCCAGAGTGACCATCGGGTTCGTGGTCACCTCTCTTACCAAGGCCCTTCTCCCCCGATTGCGCAGTTTGGCCGGGCGGCCAGCTCTAGGGAGAGTCCTGGTTGGTCCAAACTTCTTCCATTTAAGCATTATGGAGGCCACTGTGCTCTTGGGAACCTTCAATGCAGCAGAATTATTTTTGTAGGCTTCCCCAGATCTGTGCCTCAACACAACCCTATCTCTGAGCTCTGCAGGCAGTTCCTTCGACCTCATGGGCTTAGTTTTTTGCTCTGATATGCATTGTCAGCTGTGAGACCTTATATAGACAGGTGTGTGCCTTTCCAAATCATGTCCAATCAATTGAATTTACCACACGTGGACTTCAATCAAGGTGTAGAAACTTCTCAAAGATGATCAAGAGAAATGGGAGGCACCTGAGATAAATTTCAAGTGTCATAGCAAAGGGTATGAATACTTATGTAAATGTGATATTTCAGTTTTTTCTTTTTAATAAATTTGCAAAACTTTCTAAAATCCTGTTTTCTCTTTGTCATTATGGGGTATTGAGTGTAGATTGATGAGGGAAAAAATGAATTTAAACGGTTTCAGCATAAGGCTGCAACATAACAAAATGTGAAAAAAGTGAAGGGGTCTGAATACTTTCTGAATGCACTGTATATATGGATTGGTTTAATACTTCATCGTTCTTTTCTTGAATAAATATCTTGGAAGGATGATATTAATGTTCTCTTATCAATGTGCAAGTGTTACAGGTCTTATCAATATGGTGTGTTACAGGGGTTGGGGATAAATTTCCAAGCGTTATACAGTGTTACAGGGGGGTGGGGTGTATGTCCAAGCGTTATACAGAGTGTTACAGGGGGGTGAGGTGTATGTCCAAGCGTTATACAGAGTGTTACAGGGGGGTGGGGTGTATGTCCAAGCGTTATTGAGAGTGTTACATACAGAGGAGTGGGGTGTATGTCGAAGCATTATACGGAATGTTACAGGGGGGTGGGGTGTATGTCCAAGCATTATACAGAGTGTTACAGGGGAGTGGGGTGTATGTCCAAGCGTTATACGGAATGTTACAGGGGGGTGGGGTGTATGTCGAAGCGTTATACAGAGTGTTAAAGGGGGGTGGGGTGTATGTCCAAGCGTTATACGGAGTGTTACAGGGAGGTGGGGTGTATGTCGAAGCGTTATACAGAGTGTTACAGGGGGGTGGGTGTATGTCCAAGCGTTATACAGAGTGTCACAGGGGGTGGGGTGTATGTCCAATCGTTATACAGAGTGTTACAGGGGAGTGGGGTGTAAGTTCAATCACTATACAGAGTGTTACAGGGGGGTGGGGTGTATGTCCAAGCGTTATACAGAGTGTTACAGGGGGGTGGGATGTATGTCCAAGCGTTATAGAGAGTTACAGGGGGGTGGGGTGTATGTCCAATCGTGATACAGAGTGTCACAGGGGGGTGGGGTGTATGTCCAAGCGTTATACAGAGTGTTACAGGGGAGTGGGGTGTATGTCCAAGCGTTATACAGAGTGTTAAAGGGGGGTGAGGTGTATGTCCAAGCATTATACAGAGTGTTACAGGGGAGTGGGGTGTATGTCCAAGCGTTATATAGAGTGTTACAGGGGGGTGGGGTGTATGTCCAAGCGTTATACAGTGTTACAGGGGAGTGGGGTGTATGTCCAAGCGTTATACAGAGTGTTACAGGGGGGTGGGGTGTATGTCCAAGCGTTATACAGAGTGTTACAGGGGGGTGGGGTGTATGTCCAAGCGTTATACAGAGTGTTACAGGGGGGTGGGGTGTATGTCCAATCGTTATACAGAGTGTTACAGGGGGGTGGGATATATGTCCAAGCGTTATAGTTATACAGAGTGTTAATGATACACGTATTCAGTGCATTGATGATATCGGCAACAGCTTATATTTATGCATGTACCATGTACGTAGCCTACAGTAAGTACTGTTGCCCGACGGTTGTTTAGTTACAGTTATATGTAATCAGTATTAATTAACCTACTGTACATCACTCATTCACTCACCACATGTACATTGTGAGTATAGTCCCATACACCATGGTAATAGGCGGCGAAGCCGGTGTTGTCAATAAACGAGTACGTATTATGTTGAAAACCAGATTATACAGAGTGTTACATACAGAGGAGTGGGGTGTATGTCGAAGCGTTATACGGAATGTTACAGGGGGGTGGGGTGTATGTCCAAGCATTATACAGAGTGTTACAGGGGGGTGGAGTGTATGTCCAAGCGTTATACGGAGTGTTACAGGGGGGTGGGGTGTATGTCGAAGCGTTATACAGAGTGTTACAGGGGGGTGGGTGTATGTCCAAGCGTTATACAGAGTGTCACAGGGGGTGGGGTGTATGTCCAATCGTTATACAGAGTGTTACAGGGGAGTGGGGTGTATGTTCAATCACTATACAGAGTGTTACAGGGGGGTGGGGTGTATGTCCAAGCATTATACAGAGTGTTACAGGGGGGTGGGGTGTATGTCCAAGCGTTATACAGAGTGTTACAGGGGGGTGGGGTGTATGTCCAATCGTTATACAGAGTGTTACAGGGGGGGGTGGGATATATGTCCAAGCGTTATAGTTATACAGAGTGTTAATGATACACGTATTCAGTGCATTGATGATATCGGCAACAGCTTATATTTATGCATGTACCATGTACGTAGCCTACAGTAAGTACTGTTGCCCGACGGTTGTTTCGTTACAGTTATATGTAATCAGTATTAATTAACCTACTGTACATCACTCATTCACTCACCACATGTACATTGTGAGTATAGTCCCATACACCATGGTAATAGGCGGCGAAGCCGGTGTTGTCAATAAACGAGTACGTATTATGTTGAAAACCAGATTATACAGAGTGTTACATACAGAGGAGTGGGGTGTATGTCGAAGCGTTATACGGAATGTTACAGGGGGGTGGGGTGTATGTCCAAGCACTATACAGAGTGTTACAGGGGGGTGGAGTGTATGTCCAAGCGTTATACGGAGTGTTACAGGGGGGTGGGGTGTATGTTCAAGCACTATACAGAGTGTTACAGGGGGGTGGAGTGTATGTCGAAGCGTTATACAGAGTGTTACAGGGGGTGGGGTGTATGTCCAATCGTTATACAGAGTGTTACAGGGGGGTGGGGTGTATGTCGAAGCGTTATACAGAGTGTTACAGGGGGTGGGGTGTATGTCCAATCGTTATACAGAGTGTTACAGGGGAGTGGGGTGTATGTTCAATCACTATACAGAGTGTTGGGGTGTATGTCCAAGCGTTATAGCCGGCGAAGCCGGTGTTGTCAATAAACGAGTACGTATTATATTGAAAACCTGATTATGCCTTGGCTCGAGAATCCGAAGCGCCGTGGGTGCAGCCATCTTGTGTGGGCGGAAGTATGCATAACAAATTTTAAACGTTCATTAGGAGTTTCTTTCACCCGTCGTCGTTTGATTCACAATCTTATGCACCTCCGATGTATTAATAAAATAATTTAAGACCAACATCGGCCCGCACGGGCCTGGTTATCTTCAACAAAACGCGTCACCAAACACCGGACCCAATGAGAGTCGAGCATTTGCAAAAATATGTCTAAAATGAAAGCGCTCAATGCTGGCCGCCATCGACCGGATGCGGAAGTTTGCATAAAACAATTGCGAAAAAGTTCAATCGGAGCTTGTTTCACCCGTCGTTCTTTGATTCCTAATCTAATGAAACCTGTCATTAGTAATTAAAATACGTTAAGACCAACCTCGTTATCTTCAACGAAAATCGTCATCAAAGACCAGAACCAATGAGATTCGAGCATTTGAAAAAATATTATTACGCGTTTCGGACGGTGAAAACGGCGTCAAATATTCTAAAATTGACAAAGAATTATTTTTTAGAAATCTCGCGGCCGTACGGGATAGTTTTTCACGGCCAGAAATATGGTATAAGCGGTTTACATATTTAGTTTAGAAATACGGATCGTTTTTCATGGCCGGAAATATCCGAAGTTGACGGAATTCTTCACCGAATTAATCACTGCGACGCCGGGAACTGCGACGGGAATCACTGCGACGTCTGCGACGCCGGGAACGAGGTTGGTGCAAAACAACCGAATCACGCCTAAGCATATGCTGCTCGAATTAGTTCTCATCATATGCTCAAATTTCCTAAGCTAAATCGTCATTGCTTTGGGCACTGTGAAACGTATCAAGTCACTCGCTTACTGCACAGCGAAAAAGTACGAGCACTTGAACAACGTGTTTTTCGACTCGATTCTGCAAAACGCCATGTCACTCGGTCAAAGCCAAAACGAGGAACAATGTTTCGCCTCCATTCTTCATCACCACACTGACCTATCAGATGTGGCATGAAGGACGACGTTTATGCTTAACCATGACATAAATGTACCCAAGTCTTGGGTACCCAAGCTAATTCGTGAGAAAGTGTCATGTGACTCCTGCTCATTCACCAGGTTACAATCTACACTGTTTCAATTACCAGTTTAAGTCTACACTTTAACTGTACACTGCTAAATTTCTCTAAAGCGTGTAAAGACCTTTGACTGCTCGCACCACCATATATGTGTTGTTGAGGATGTTCAAGAGTACTTACAGGTCGCTATCAGCGTCAATCACCTTCTTTTCGAGATACAAAAGCAATGTTCTCACGAAACGTAATTGGAAAGTAAACCACTCTGGGCCATTTTCGAAATTTTTCTCTTCTTTCGTGGTAGACCTAAAAAGCCGAATTAGGCTTCAATCCCATGCTCCCATGCTCAGTAGGTTTGTCTGATTTATGATGTCCTGCACCTACCGGTATAAGTGGTTTACATAAAGAAAGAAAGCTCGGTTTGATTAACGGCAGTCACACATTGCCGTTGAAACGGTGCTATCGTCTGATCTGTCGGCACTGATATTACTGCAAGCTAACTTCTTCTGGTGGAGGAAGCCGCAGTGCCCGGAGAGAACCAGCCCTGACAGTGACTGAAGTTAGAAGACTACACACATACTATGAAAACGTATGTTAAGCCCAGTTAAAATTTCTTGAAATAGGCCCTAAACTAGCACATCGTATAGTTACTTCCTTCAGCTTCTTGTGACATTTATTGTATTTTAGGTATTGGGGAGGACTGTCTGCTCTTCTCTTTTACCAAGTCTTACCAGGTACGGTACCAACTACACCTACCTACTACCAACTACCTAACCTACTGATGGGTAAAATAGTGGCAAGATGCTTTGGCTTCGCCGGCTCATTGCGGCTTTGCAGTCCGTACTAGTAGCCGGCGAAGCCGGTGTTGTCAATAAACGAGTACGTATTATGTTGAAAACCTGATTATGCCTTGGCTCGAGAATCCGAAGCGCCGTGGGCGCAGCCATCTTGCGTGGGCGGAAGTATGCATAACAAATTTTAAACGTTCATTAGGAGTTTCTTTCACCCGTCGTCGTTTGATTCACAATCTTATGCACCTCCGATGTATTAATAAAATAATTTAAGACCAACATCGGCCCGCACGGGCCTGGTTATCTTCAACAAAACGCGTCACCAAACACCAGACCCAATGAGAGTCGAGCATTTGCAAAAATATTTCTAAAATGAAAGCGCTCAATGATGGGCGCCATCGACCGGATGCGGAAGTTTGCATAAAACAATTGCGAAAAAGTTCAATCGGAGCTTGTTTCACCCGTTGTTCTTTGATTCCTAATCTAATGAAACATCTCATTCGTAATTAAAATACGTTAAGACCAACCTCGTTATCTTCAACGAAAATTGTCATCAAACACCAGAACCAATTATTATTACGCGTTTCGGACGGTGAAAACGGCGTCAAATATTCTAAAATTGACGAAGAATTATTTTTTAGAAATCTCGCGGCCGTACGGGATAGTTTTTCACGGCCAGAAATACGGTATAAGCGGTTTACATATTTAGTTTAGAAATACGGATAGTTTTTCACTGCCGGAAATATCCGAAGTTGAGATGGAATTCACCGAATTAATCACTGCAAGCTAACGTCTTCTGGTGGACGAAGCTGCCGTGCCCGGAGAGTCAGAGAACCAGCCCTGGCGCCTGACAGCGACTGAAGTTAGAAGACTACACACTTACTGTGAAAACGTATGTTAAGCCCAGTTAAAAATAGGCCTTAAGCTAGCACATCGTATAGTTACTTCCTCAAGCTTCTTGTGACATTTATTGTATTGTATGCAGGTATTGCCATCGGGGAGGACTGTCTGCGCTTCTCTTTTACCAAGTCTTACCAGGTACGGTACCTACTACACCTACCTACTACCAACTACCTACCTACCTACTACCAACTACCTACTACCAACTACCTAACCTACTGATGCCATGGTGATGGGTAACATAGTGGCAAGAGGTATGCAGGTATTGGGGAGGACTGTCTGCTGTTCTCTTTTACCAAGTCTTACCATGTACGGTACCTACTACACCTACCTACTACCAACTACCTACCTACCTACTACCAACTACCTAACCTACTGATGCCATGGTGATGGGTAAAATAGTGGCAAGAGGTATGCAGGTATTGGGGAGGACTGTCTGCTGTTCTCTTTTCCCAAGTCTTACCAGGTACGGTACCTACTACACCTACCTACTACCAACTACCTACCTACCTACTACCAACTACCTACCTACCTACTACCAACTACCTACCTACCTACTACCAACTACCTAACCTACTGATGCCATGGTGATGGGTAAAATAGTGGCAAGAGGTTTTGGCTTCGCCGGCTCATTGCGGCTTTGCAGTCGGTACTAGTAGCCGGCGAAGCCGGTGTTGTCAATAAACGAGTACGTATTATGTTGAAAACCTGATTATGCCTTGGCTCGAGAATCCGAAGCGCCGTGGGTGCAGCCATCTTGCGTGGGCGGAAGTATGCATAACAAATTTAAAACGTTCATTAGGAGTTTCTTTCACCCGTCGTCGTTTGATTCACAATCTTATGCACCATCGATTCACAATCTTAGCCTTCGATTTCATTGGCTCCGGTGTTTGGTGACGCTTTTCGTTGAAGATAACCCGGCCTGTGCGGGCCGAGGTTGGTCTTAAAGTATTTTAATAATAAATTAGAGGTGCATAAGATTGTGAATCAAACAAAGAAGGGTGAAAGAAACTCCTATTGAACGTTTTTCAATTTGTTATGCATACTTCCGCATCCGCAAGATGGCGGCCTCCATTGCGCTTCGGAATTCTCAAGCCAAGGCATCATCTGGTTTTCGACATAATACGTACGCATTTATTGACAACACCGGCTTCGCCGGCTACTAGTACCGACTGCAAAGCCGCAATGAGCCGGCGAAGCCAAAGCCTCTTGCCACTATTTTACCCATCACTATGGCATCAGTAGGTTAGGTAGTTGGTAGTAGGTAGGTGTAGTAGGTACCGTACCTGGTAAGACTTGGTAAAAGAGAAGAGCAGAGAGTCCTCCACAATGGCAATACGTGCATACAATAAATGTCACAAGAAGCTTAAGGAAGTAACTATACGATGTGCTAGCTTAGGGCCTATTTTAAGAAATTTTAACTGGGCTTAACATACGTTTTCACAGTACCGTATGTGTGTCGCCTTCAAACTTCAGTCGCTGTCAGGCGCCAGGGCTGGTTCTCTGACTCTCCGGGCACGGCAGCTTCCTCCACCAGAAGACGTTAGCTTGCAGTGATTAATTCGGTGAATTCCATCTCAACTTCGGATATTTCCGGCCGTGAAAAACTATCCGTATTTCTAAACTAAATATGTAAACCGCTTGCTTATACCATATTCCTGGCCGTGAAAAACTATCCCATACGGCCGCGAGATTTCTAAAAAATAATTCTTCGTCAATGTGAGAATATTTGACGCCGTTTTCATCCTCCGAAACGCGTAATAATATTTTTTCAAATGCTCGAATCTCATTGGTTCTGGTGTTTGATGACGATTTTCGTTGAAGATAACGAGGTTGGTCTTAACGTATTTTAATTACTAATTAGAGGTTTCATTAGATTGTGAATCAAAAGAAAGGGTAGAAATAAGGTAGCAAATAAGAAAGAGGTAGCAAAGGCGCAGGAGGCATGTAGGAAAATGTTCGGAGAACGCTTGGATTCGGAAGAGGGTCAGAGAGCGGTATTCAGGATTGCAAAGCAGATAGCGAAAGAGAGGTGTGATGTGATGGGGGTGAGCTGCTTGAAGGATGAAGTGGGACAAATCGTTGTCGACCCAGATGGAATTAAAGGAAGATGGAAAAGATATATGGAAATGCTGTTGAATACAGAGAATGAATGGGATGGCAACATAGAGAGTAACCCAGTTTTAGGACCGGCAGAGAAGATAACTGAGAAGGAAGTTGAGGAAGCGATAAAAGCAATGAAGGGTAGAAAAGCGGGAGGGCCGACGGGAGTTGTGGGAGATATGTTGAAGGCAGCAGGAAGTTGGGGTGTGAAGAGAATGACAGAGATCTGTAATCTGGTGGTGAAAGAAGGCCGCATTCCAGTGGATTGGGAACTGAGTACCCTCGTCCCTCTATACAAGGGGAAAGGTGACCCTCTGGAGTGTGGCTCGTACCGAGCGATAAAGTTATTGGAGCATGGAATGAAGGTATTGGAAAGGGTGTTGGAGAGGAGGATAAGGAAGAAAGTGAAGATCGACGAAATGCAGTTTGGATTTATGCCAGGAAGAGGAACGACAGACGCGCTTTTCATTGTGAGGCAGTTGCAGGAGAAGTACATGGAGAAGAGGAAGAAGTTGTTTCTTGGGTTTGTTGATCTGGAGAAAGCATTCGATCGGGTTCCACGCAAAGTATTGACATGGGCATTGAGGAAGTTAGGAGTGGAGGAATGGTTGATCAGAGTAGTGATGGCAATGTACAAAAGAGCACGCACAGCTGTAAGGACGAAGGACGGGAACAGTGGTGAGTTTGAGGTGAAGGTGGGAGTGCATCAGGGGTCGGTACTAAGTCCACTACTATTTGTAGCTGTGATGGAGGTGCTGGCTCAGAACGTAAAGGAGGGTTTACCGTGGGAGTTGTTGTATGCAGATGATCTGGTGTTGATTGCGGAAAGTATGGATGGACTGAAGGAAAAGATGAACACGTGGAAGGAATGTATGGAGACAAAAGGTCTGAAGGTGAATATCGGAAAGACGAAGGTGATGGCAAGTGGTAAAGCATGTGGTGAGGTGGAAAGAACTGGGAAGTGGCCCTGTGCTGTGTGTAGGAAGGGTGTCGGAGTGAACTCCATTCAGTGTACAATGTGCGCTGAGTGGGTTCATCAAAAATGTAGTGGTCTGAGAGGGTCATTAGCCAGTGTGGCAGCTACATTCAAATGTAAGGTGT
The DNA here is from genome assembly GCF_964187855.1 of Myxine glutinosa. NCBI lineage: Eukaryota > Metazoa > Chordata > Myxini > Myxiniformes > Myxinidae > Myxine > Myxine glutinosa. The sequence continues at coordinate 125,798,026 of NC_136263.1, forward strand.
GCACAGAGGGAGCTGCAGATGGAGGAAATGTTGAGTTGGATCTTGTAGATGGCGTGAAGCTGGAAGGTGTGAAAACATTTTGCTACCTCGGAGACATGCTGAATGGAGAAGGTGGATCAGACTCGGCAACGGTTGCTCGAGTGAGATGTGCATGGAAGAAGTTTCGGGAATTGAGTGGCGTGCTGATGATGAGGGGAGTGTCGTTGAAGCTGAAGGGAAAGGTGTATGCTGCATGTGTGAGAAGTGTTATGATTTATGGGAGCGAGACATGGGTAATGAACGTAGAGCAGCAACGAAGGTTGGAAAGGGTGGAAATGCGAATGGTTCGACGGATGTGCGGAGTATCGTTGAGAGAGAGGAAGACAAATGATAAATTGCGAAAGATGATGGGAATAGAGCCTGTGATTGATGCTGTGAAGAGGAACAGGTTGAGATGGTTTGGTCATGTGTTGAGGAAGGATGAAAGTGACTGGTTGAGAAGAGTGATGGAAATGAATGTAGAAGGAAGTAGAAGACGGGGAAGACCGAGAAAGACTTGGCTAAAGATGGTGGAAGAAGAAATGCGGGCAAGGGGGTTAACAAGGAGAGATGCAGAAAATAGGGCAAAATGGAGAAGATTGTCATGGGGACCGCAAGGCTAACCCCCGCTCTAGCAGGGAAAATGGCCTTTAAAATGCATGTTGTTGTTGTTGTTGTATTAGATTGTGAATCAAAGAACGACGGGTGAAACAAACTCCTATTGAACTTTTTCGCAATTGTTTTATGCAAACTTCCGCATCCGGTCGATGGCGGTCTCCATTGAGTGATTTCATTTTAGAAATATTTTTGCAAATGCTCGACTCTCATTGGGTCCGGTGTTTGGTGACGCATTTTGTTGAAGATAACCAGGCCCGTGCGGGCCGATGTTGGTCTTAAATTATTTTACTAGTACCGACTGCAAAGCCGCAATGAGCCGGCGAAGCCAAAGCCTCTTGCCACTATTTTACCCATCACTATGGCATCAGTAGGTTTGGTAGTAGGTAGGTGTAGTAGGTACCGTACCTGGTAAGACTTGGTAAAAGAGAAGAGCAGAGAGTCCTCCCCAATGGCAATACGTGCATACAATAAATGTCACAAGAAGCTTAAGGAAGTAACTATACGATGTGCTCGCTCAGGGCCTATTTTAAGAAATTTTAACTGGGCTTAACATACGTTTTCACAGTACCGTATGTGTGTCGTCTTCTAACTTCAGTCGCTGTCAGGCGCCAGGGCTGGTTCTCTGACTCTCCGGGCACGGCGGCTTCCTCCACCAGAAGACGTTAGCTTGCAGTGATTAATTCGGTGAATTCCGTCTCAACTTCGGATATTTCCGGCCGTGAAAAACTATCCGTATTTCTAAACTAAATATGTAAACCGCTTATACCATATTTCTGGCCGTGAAAAACTATCCCATACGGCTGCGAGATTTCTAAAAAATAATTCTTCGTCAATGTTAGAATATTGGACGCCGTTTTCACCCTCCGAAACGCGTAATAAGCTTTTTAAAAATATTTTTTCAAATGCTCGAATCTCCTTGGTTCTGGTGTTTGGTGACGATTTTCGTTGAAGATAACGAGGTTGGTCTTAACGTATTTTAATTACTAATTAGAGGTTTCATTAGATTGTGAATCAGAGAAGGACAAGTTCTGGTGTGCGATAGAGAAGCTGATGGAAAACGTGAAAGATGAGGAAGTTGTTGTGGTAGGAGGAGACCTAAATGGACATGTGGGAAGGAGTATGGATGGTTTTGAAGGAGTTCATGGGGGTTACGGATATGGTGTGAGAAATGGAGAAGGTGAAAGGATTTTGGAGTTTGCTGATGGAGCTGATTTGTTGATTTGTAATACTCAGTTCCAGAAAGAGGATAATAAGCTTGTTACATACACGTCAGGTGGGTCGACGACAACCGTTGACTACCTGATGGTGCGTAGGCGAGATAGGGGGCACCTCCGAGACACAAAGGTGATCCCGGGGGAGGAGGCTGTTTCACAGCACCACTTGGTTGTCTGCGACGTAAGGGTGAAAGGTGCGAGGAGAGCTCGGCGGGTGAAGTACCAACCGAGAATGAAGGTGTGGAGGTTGAAAGAGGTGACAGTAAGGGAGGCATTAAAAGAGAGGCTGAGTAGGGTCGAGGATGATGTGGTTGAGCTTGAAAGTGGTTGGATGTCAATGAAAGCTAGTCTGTTGGGAGCCGTTGGTGAGGTATGTGGATGGACAAAAGGACCACCAAGGCACTCGGAAACATGGTGGTGGGATGATGAAGTTGGAAAGACGATTGACGAGAAGAGGAAGAAGTTCAAGGAGTGGCAGAAGGCGAAGGGTACGGGAGCAGAAACAGCAGAGCATGAAAGTTATAAGGCAGCCAGGAAGGCTGCAAAGAAAGAGGTAGCAAAGGCGCAGGAGGCATGTAGGAAAATGTTCGGAGAACGCTTGGATTCAGAAGAGGGTCAGAGAGCGGTATTCAGGATTGCAAAGCAGATAGCGAAAGAGAGGTGTGATGTGATGGGGGTGAGCTGCTTGAAGGATGAAGTGGGACAAATCGTTGTCGACCCAGATGGAATTAAAGGAAGATGGAAAAGATATATGGAAATGCTGTTGAATACAGAGAATGAATGGGATGGCAACATAGAGAGTAACCCAGTTTTAGGACCGGCAGAGAAGATAACTGAGAAGGAAGTTGAGGAAGCGATAAAAGCAATGAAGGGTAGAAAAGCGGAGGGCCGACGGGAGTTGTGGGAGATATGTTGAAGGCAGCAGGAAGTTGGGGTGTGAAGAGAATGACAGAGATCTGTAATCTGGTGGTGAAAGAAGGCCGCATTCCAGTGGATTGGGAACTGAGTACCCTCGTCCCTCTATACAAGGGGAAAGGTGACCCTCTGGAGTGTGGCTCGTACCGAGCGATAAAGTTATTGGAGCATGGAATGAAGGTATTGGAAAGGGTGTTGGAGAGGAGGATAAGGAAGAAAGTGAAGATCGACGAAATGCAGTTTGGATTTATGCCAGGAAGAGGAACGACAGACGCGCTTTTCATTGTGAGGCAGTTGCAGGAGAAGTACATGGAGAAGAGGAAGAAGTTGTTTCTTGGGTTTGTTGATCTGGAGAAAGCATTCGATCGGGTTCCACGCAAAGTATTGACATGGGCATTGAGGAAGTTAGGAGTGGAGGAATGGTTGATCAGAGTAGTGATGGCAATGTACAAAAGAGCACGCACAGCTGTAAGGACGAAGGACGGGAACAGTGGTGAGTTTGAGGTGAAGGTGGGAGTGCATCAGGGGTCGGTACTAAGTCCACTACTATTTGTAGCTGTGATGGAGGTGCTGGCTCAGAACGTAAAGGAGGGTTTACCGTGGGAGTTGTTGTATGCAGATGATCTGGTGTTGATTGCGGAAAGTATGGATGGACTGAAGGAAAAGATGAACACGTGGAAGGAATGTATGGAGACAAAAGGTCTGAAGGTGAATATCGGAAAGACGAAGGTGATGGCAAGTGGTAAAGCATGTGGTGAGGTGGAAAGAACTGGGAAGTGGTCCTGTGCTGTGTGTAGAAAGGGTGTCGGAGTGAACTCCATTCAGTGTACAATGTGCGCTGAGTGGGTTCATCAGAAATGTAGTGGTCTGAGAGGGTCATTAACCAGTGTGGCAGCTACATTCAAATGTAAGGTGTGCACAGAGGGAGCTGCAGATGGAGGAAATGTTGAGTTGGATCTTGGAGATGGCGTGAAGCTGGAAGGTGTGAAAACATTTTGCTACCTCGGAGACATGCTGAATGGAGAAGGTGGATCAGACTCGGCAACGGTTGCTCGAGTGAGATGTGCATGGAAGAAGTTTCGGGAATTGAGTGGCGTGCTGATGATGAGGGGAGTGTCGTTGAAGCTGAAGGGAAAGGTGTATGCTGCATGTGTGAGAAGTGTTATGATTTATGGGAGCGAGACATGGGTAATGAACGTAGAGCAGCAACGAAGGTTGGAAAGGGTGGAAATGCGAATGGTTCGACGGATGTGCGGAGTATCGTTGAGAGAGAGGAAGACAAATGATAAATTGCGAAAGATGATGGGAATAGAGCCTGTGATTGATGCTGTGAAGAGGAACAGGCTGAGATGGTTTGGTCATGTGTTGAGGAAGGATGAAAGTGACTGGTTGAGAAGAGTGATGGAAATGAATGTAGAAGGAAGTAGAAGACGGGGAAGACCGAGAAAGACTTGGCTAAAGATGGTGGAAGAAGAAATGCGGGCAAGGGGGTTAACAAGGAGAGATGCAGAAAATAGGGCAAAATGGAGAAGATTGTCATGGGGACCGCAAGGCTAACCCCCGCTCTAGCAGGGAAAATGGCCTTTAAAATGCATGTTGTTGTTGTGTTGTATTAGATTGTGAATCAAAGAACGACGGGTGAAACAAACTCCTATTGAACTTTTTCGCAATTGTTTTATGCAAACTTCCGCATCCGGTCGATGGCGGTCTCCATTGAGTGATTTCATTTTCGAAATATTTTTGCAAACGCTCGACTCTCATTGGGTCCAGTATTTGGTGACGCGTTTCTTTGAAGATAACCAGGGCCGTGCGGGCCGATGTTGGTCTTAAATTATTTTATTAATACATTGGAGGTGCATAAGATTGTGAATCAAACGATGACGGGTGAAAGAAACTCCTAATGAACGTTTTAAATTTGTTATGCATACTTCCGCATCCGCAAGATGGCTGCCCCCACTGCGCTTCGGATTCTCGAGCCAAGGCACAATCAGGTTTTCAACATAATACGTACTCGTTTATTGACAACACCGGCTTCGCCGGCTACTAGTACCCGACTGCAAAGCCGCAATGAGCCGGCGAAGCCAAAGCCTCTTGCCACTATTTCACCCATCACTGTGGCATCAGTAGGTTAGGTAGTTGGTAGTAGGTAGGTGTAGTAGGTACCATATCTAGTTCAAAATGACACCATTTGCATTCTGGATGAGATTAAAATTGATAAAATTTCCTTCTTGATTAATTCGGTGAATTCCGTCTCAACTTCGGATATTTCCGGCCGTGAAAAACTATCCCCTACGGCCGCGAGATTTCTAAAAAATAATTCTTCATCAATTTTAGAATATTTGACGCCGTTTTCACCCTCCGAAACGCGTAATAAGCTTTTTTAAAATAATTTTTGAAATGCTCGAATCTCATTGGTTCTGGTGTTTGGTGACGATTTTCGTTGAAGATAACGAGGTTGGTCTTAAAATATTTTAATTACACATTAGAGGTGCATCACATTGTGAATCAAACAAAGACGGCTGAAACAAACTCCTATTGAACGTTTTCTCAATTTTTTAATGCAAACTTCCGCATCCGGACGATGGCGGCCTCCATTGAGTGATTTGGTTTTAAAAATATTTTTTCAAATGCTCGAATCTCATTGGTTCTGGTGTTTGGTGACGATTTTCGTTGAAGATAACCAGGCCCGTGCAGGCCGAGGTTGGTCTTAAAGTATTTTAATTACAAATTAGAGGTGCATAAGATTGTGAATCAAACAAAGACGGGTGAAACAAACTCCTGTTGAACCTTTTTCAATTTGTTATGCATACTTCCGCATCCGCAATATGGCGGCCTCCATTGAGCGATTTGATGTGTCACAGCTTCAGAATTCTCAAGCCAAGGGATCAAGCATAATCTGGTTTTCAACATAATACGTACGCGTTTATTCACAACACTGGCTTCACCGGCTATTATTACGAGCAACGGTACCCGTCCTATGGGTGGGCCTTCAATTGGGAAGCCCAAATGAAAAGGCAAAATATCAGAAATTGAAGGCTTTTTTTATTTTAAACGATTCATGTAAACATCTGTTGAATCATGTCACATGCAAATCATCAAAATCTAAACAGTACATGGCGTCCATTTTGAAAAAAGATTGAATTCTGCAAAATGGAAGCGGCTGCTGCACAGCTTTCTCAGTTGCAAGTTTATGTGTGAAGAGTACGTGCCGGATCTGTAACACGGAAGCGGCCACTACACCTATTTCTCAGTCGCTTTGCACACACTGCCATGTTACTTCGGAGCCGCACGTTTATTTTGGAAGAGTTTGTCAGGAGTCTATCTACTCTCTCCTGGTATGTAGAATAAACAGTATTTGTAGAATTTCAACAAAAGCCACATCACTGTTCATATGGGCAAATATTATTCCATCGTGTTTGGAAAAACTGGAAAATTGAAAAACTTGGAAAAACAATATAGCCTATTTTACTCCCAAAGGTCACAGGAATACCCACCCAAAATATTGTTGTGATCGGTTGAGCCGTTTTAGCGGTACCTTCGAACGGACGGACAGACATTTGGTGAATTATAGTAAGATTATTACAAAAACGATACTACTGAAACGATACACTACTGTATTAAGAAACCTGGGCTTAATTTGTCTGAAGCAGGACGAAGGTGAGGCATGAAGCCTAAGGCCTATACGTCCCATATTGTTGGTAATCATAAAACCCATAATGTCTATGCTTTCGACATTTCATGGTCATTCTAACAATCAGCTTGTTTATGTTTCACACTGAATGAAAAACGTAAAGGTAGAGAATGGGATTGTGATACATGACAGGTTCGATGGTTTGTTCGACCTGAACAAAATTGGAATCAAAATGGCAGTGTGTGGAGAGTCAGCCGCCGTACCGCCATAATGACATCAGACGTAATCACATCACCCTGTCATGTGACCAGATCCTCAGCTCTGATTGGTATACGTTTGAGGGGACATACATACGGACGGACAAACACTTCAAGACAGCTTTGCCCTATGGGCTACGCCGTAAAAATTTCTGTGTGTGTGGACCTTTAACAGGCTTCTGAGAAAGATCATCATTATGGGAAAACTTACTTAATATAAAAATGAGCCACGAATGGGCTAATGGTCATCTCTTGAGGTGGTGGTAGTTGACTTCTGCTGATTTGTGGGGGCCCACCTGGAAGCCCCCCTGATCCGAAATCAATAGAGAAAGCCTGAGCGATTGTGCAGGCTACTGCCTTGTATTTATGTGTCAAGTTTCAGATCAGCTGGGTGATAAAGGGAGAGTAGTAAAAATAGCAGAAGGTCAACGGACAGAAGGATGGAGAGACATCCGGATATCACGACTTACTTTATGCGTTCATCTCTTCGAGAATCGAGATGAGATGACCCAACCAGAACAGCTGAAGAGTGCCGAAATTGTACCAGTGATAATTGGAGTAACAGGAATGATAAAGACGAACCTTGCAGAGATCTTAAAAACCATTCCATGGAACATTACTACTAACAAACTACAGTTGGAGGCTGTAAGATGCTCAGTGACGATCCTGAAAAAGAGCCCTTGGAACAAAACTCTGAGAACAACACAACTGCACAACCTAGCCCATGAATCGCAATCCTTCACTGAAGCGGAGGTGGATACTTTGAGTCCTGGGAGGACTCCTAAAACCCAAGTTATGGAGATAACAATCAACAACACACACATACAGACAGACAGGCAGGCAGGGGCATTGCAATAGTCTCACATCCCCTTCAGACTTCAGAGCAAGACAAAAAAAAGGATTTACGTTGTCAGCCTGGTAATAGAGAAAAAGAGCTTGTGTGCTTTAATGTGGCGCACCTCTCGAAAGTGAATAAGTGATAAGGAAATCAACCTTTTATCCTCTGCAAATCATATCCTTTCTAAAAGAGACTAGCTTTCATATATAACAAATCATATCCCTGTATCAAATCATATCCCTGTATCAAATCATATCCCTGTATCAAATCATATCCCTGTATCAAATAATATCCCCGTATCAAATCATATCCCTGTATCAAATAATATCCCCGTATCAAATCATATCCCTGTATCGAATCATATCCCTATATCAAATCATATCCCTGTATCAAATCATATCCCTGTATCAAATAATATCCCTGCATCAAATCATATCCCTGTATCAAACCATATCCCTGTATCAAATCATATCCCTGTATCAAATCATATCCCTGTATCAAATCATATCCCTGCATCAAATCATATCCCTGTATCAAACCATATCCCTGTATCAAATCATATCCCTGTATCAAATCATATCCCTGTATCAAATCATATCCCTGTATCAAATCATATCCCAGTATCAAATCATATCCCAGTATCAAACCATATCCCTGTATCAAATCATATCCCTGTATCAAATCATATCCCTGTATCAAATCATATCCCTGTATCAAATCGTATCCCTGTATCAAATCGTATCCCTGTGTCAAATCATATCCCTGTATCAAATCATATTCTTGTATCAAATCATATCCCTGTATCAAATCATATCCCTGTATAAAACCATATCCCTGTATCAAATCATATCCCTGTATCAAATCATATCCCTGTATCAAATCATATCCCTGTATCAAATCATATCCCAGTATCAAACCATATCCCTGCATCAAATCACATCCCTGTATCAAATCATATCCCTGTATCAAATCATATCCCTGTATCAAATCATATCCCTGTATCAAATCATATCCCTGTATCAAATCATATCCCTGTATCAAACCATATCCCTGTATCAAATCATATCCCTGTATCAAATCATATCCCTGTATCAAATCATATCCCTGTATCAAATCATATCCATAGAATCAAACCATATCCCTGTATCAAATCACATCCCTGTATCAAATCATATCCCTGTATCAAATCACATCCCTGTATCAAATCATATCCCTGAATCAAACCATATCCCTGTATCAAATCATATCCCTGTATCAAATCATATCCCTGTATCAAATCATATCCCTGTATCAAATCATATCCCTGTATCAAATCATATCCCTGTATCAAGTCATATCCCTGTATCAAATCATATGCCTGTATCAAATCATATCCCTGTATCAAATCACATCGCTGTATCAAATCATATCCCTGTATCAAATCATATCCCTGTATCAAATCATATCCCTGTATCAAATCATATCCCTGTATCAAATCACATCGCTGTATCAAATCACATCGCTGTATCAAATCATATCCCTGTATCAAATCATATCCCTGTATCAAATCACATCGCTGTATCAAATCATATCCCTGTATCAAATCATATCCCTGTATCAAATCATATCCCTGTATCAAATCATATCCCTGTATCAAATCACATCGCTGTATCAAATCATATCCCTGTATCAAATCATATCCCTGTATCAAATCATATCCCTGTATCAAATCATATCCCTGTATCAAATCATATCCCTGTATCAAATCATATCCCTGTATCAAATCATATCGCTGCCATTGTGGTCTACAATCGGAAGCCCACTTGTGGTCCAGTGCATGATGTGGCATCACTGGATGCCTGGTTGGATGGAGGTCTCTATGCTGAAACACCCATAGTGCTGGAGAGGATTACAGCAGCATGAGGATGAGAAAAGGGAACCTGAAAAACCTGGTCATGAATAAACAGTGGAGGTCACATTTGCTCGGTAATTACAAGAGAAAAGGAAGCCAGGTTGTATATATATGTATATTATATATGTATATATAATATTTATATATATATATATATATATATTTATATATATATATATATATATATATATATATATATATATATATATATTGTTGTGGAAATGAGAATTGTGTTTTTTATTGTGGTAAAAATATCACCCTCCTTCCTCCAGTTGTGTATAAAGGTCAAAGGGCGTCCCTTAGTTAGGTCATATACAATCACGTTAGCCAATCATAGATTTCCTCCTTGTTGGTAGTTATTTCCTTATTCTGTGTATTAGGTTAAGGCTTTGTCTTCCATTAATTAATACTCCATTGCACCGAATTCAAATAGAGTAGATTCCCTTTCATTCCCATTCCTAAAGCCTTAATTACCAACTGCATTTGCCTCCATTGAGCACGCGGTCGGCTCGGAGAAGAAAGGCGTGTCTCCACCTCGTCATAGAGGGGAGGAGTGAGCCAGCCCTTGCCGACCAACCAAGCACGAGGGGTTTGGCTTGAGAGGGCGGAGGAAGAGCGATCGGGGAGGTTCGAAAAGGTTCAAGGGTGGGGCTATATATAACCCGCGGGAGACGCCCCCACCTGAGATGAGTTCTGAGTTCTGCAGAGAGACGCGCAAGAGATGAGTCCATATGCGCCTGAGATGAGCCAGAGAAACGGCAGATGAGCATCAGCCTTGAAATCCACCACCACCAGCTTGGAGCCACGCAGCTTTGGCTCCGCCAAGGTGCTCGTATCGCGGCAGCCCGCACGACCGCAGCTAGGGCATTGACGGCAGCTGCTGAACGTGCCGATCGAGGAAGGGCGGCGGCTGCTGACTCCCGGGCCGACCGTGCTCCGGTTCGAGCGGAGCGTTCCTCTCCTTCCAGTCATTCCTGCCTGCAATTTCCCCATTCGTGTGAGTTTGCTCGTAGTCTGTTTTGTGTGTCTTGTCCTGGGGTATTAATTAAGACTGCATAGGTAAGCTAAGGTGCACTGTGTCTGCTTCTTCTTCTTCTGTTTTTACTTTATTATCCTTCCTTCTCCTTGGTTCCTTTAATTGTGTAAATATTAGTAATAAATTAGATTCGTATTTCCAACCTTTTTGTCTTCTTCTTCTTCACATCCGTCGTCTTTGTCTTTTCCCCATTGAATACCTGTGGCACGATTTGGCCAACGTTCAGGATCGGGTTAGTCTTGGTAATAGTTCGTGCTGCGGTTGCTAAACACCGCTCGGCAATCAATTAACATCTGTCCGCGGTACGAACGGGGCTGTGCACCGGCCTTTCCGGAGGTCGCGGTGCAGCTTCAGGGACCACGTCGGTCAGTCACAAACGAGGGGACTAATCCCCCCTCAAAGGGGAACCATAGGCCGACGTTGGGTTCCGCAACATTTGGTGTCGGGAGCGAGATTCGGACCTGAAGCACTTAGCGCGCTCAAATTACGAGTGGCCCAAAAAATTGTATTTTATAACATCTGAAATTTAAAATCGTGCCATGGATGGTCAAGGCGACGGGATGCTGGTGGGGGAATTAGAGGGTGTAGAGTCGACCCAGGACCTCGGGGAAATATATGTGGGAGAAAGGGAAGAGGAGAGCAATGCAGAGGCTTCAGGTGCACAAAATGGCGCTCTCGCGCACGTGGTTGAGGAGGCGCAAAATGGCGCCTCGCACGTGGGTGCGGTAGCCGAGCCCGCTCTACCAGCGGGCTTTGACATGCAGGGCCTCATGGCGCAGCTACAGGCAGTCATCCAAATGGAAATGGGAAACCAACTTGTGGGATTGAGAAAGGATTTGGGAGGCCAAATGGGGGCAATGAGGGACGAAGCGTGGGGTACTAGTGCCCAAATTGGGAAGTTGGACAATTAATTTGAGGGGTTAGACAACGGGATAAAAGAGGTGAAGAATGGGTTAACGAGGGTGGAAAATATAATGGCTGCCCAGGAGAATTAGATAGAGGGGGTGAAAAATGGGTTAGGGGGGTTAGAAAACAAGATGGAAAACAAATTGCGGGAAATAGGGGAGCAATCGGCCCGGGAAATTAAACAGATGGGGATCCAGATAGAGGAGGTGAAAATCGTATTAGAAGGTAAACTGGATGCTCAGAGGGATGAATTAGAACAAATGAGGGCGGCATCTACTAAAGAAATGGAGGAGATGGGGGAGGAAATAAGACGAGGTGTAAGCGAGGTCTCGGGGGTACGCGAGGAGGTAAAGCGAGGTGAGAAGCGTATGGAGAAAGAGGTGAGAAATGGGACGGCCAAGTTACAAGGGGGCATAGAAGATCTGACGCAGGAGGTGGAACAGCTGATGGTGGGACAGAGGAAATTAGTGGAGCAGGTCTAAAAGAACACTGCGGTACTAGGAGGGTTGAAAGCGACACAAGACGAAATCAAAAATGACTTGATAGCGACGAAGAGGGAATGTCAGATGGTACGTGAGGGACTGAAAACGAGGTTGGACGAGGTGACGGAGGCAATGGAGACGAAGGACCGGGAGGTGAGGACGCATATAGAAACGGTCAAGGTGGCCTTAGAGGACGAAATTGAGGAGACGCACCGGGAAATAAAAGAGGTGAAGCAAAAGTTAGAGGAAGTGGAAGAGGGGGTGAGTGAAATTAAGAAGAGACGGAGGGAAACTAAGAGGGAGATAAAGGAGGAGGTGATGGAATATGTACAAGGTCGGTGCTCAAATCGTGATGGTGTACTCACTAACCAAATAAAGAGTTTGCAGGTGGCGAAGGAGGTGCGGAGACGAGGTGCCAAGGTGAGTGGCGATATACGCGGAAATGTATATGGAGTGATGGGAGATTCAGTCGGCTTGGGGGTTGGTTTGGACCTGGGTGTTCGTGAGAGGCCGCTGGTAAGGTGTGCAGCAGGTACAGAGTGTATGGACAGAGGAGGTGTGCGAGAATGTCCGACTATGGGGTGTGTGAGGAAAAAGTGCGCGCCGAGGAGTGAGTGTGCTGTCGAGAGTGAGTTGGTCGTAGCGCGTGTGCGAGGGGGCACATGGAAGCGCGAGATGGGGAGTGTTAGAGGATGTAACGAGAGAGTGCACACCTGTGGTGAGTGTTACGAAGGGTGTAACGGGAGAGTGTGCACAAGAGGATGCACGAGAAAGGTGTGTAACGGATGGGTGTGTGAGGAAAAAGTGCGCGCCGAGGAGTGAGTGTGCTGTCGAGAGTGAGTTGGTCGTAGCGCGTGTGCGGGGGGGCACATGGAAGCGCGTAGTGGGGAGTGGCACAGGGGATGTAACGGAAGCATGCACACCTGTGGTGAGTGTTACGGAGGGTGTAACGGGAGAGTGTGCGCAAGAGGATGCGTGAGAAAGGCGTGTAACGGACGGGTGTGTGAGGAAAAAGTGCGCGCCGAGGAGTGAGTGTGCTGTCGAGAGTGAGTTGGTCGTAGCGCGTGTGCGGGGGGGCACATGGGAGCGCGTAGTGGGGAGTGTTACAGGGGATGTAACGGAAGCATGCACACCTGTGGTGAGTGTTATGGAGGGTGTAACAGGAGAGTGTGCGCAAGAGGATGCGCGAGAAAGGTGTGTAACGGACGGGTGCATGAGGAAAGAGTGCGCTGTCAAGAGTAAGGGTGAATGCGCGACCAAGAGTGGTGGTGAAAGCAGTGAGAGTGACACGGAGCGTGAGTTGGTTGTGGCAGGTGAGAGAGAATGTACACCTGGAATGGAAGGATGCACACCTGGAATGGTAGAGCACGTATGGGAATGCACACTGGAGTTGGTAGTGAGGCACGTGATTGGGTGTGCAAGTGAGTGCACACCCGTGGTTGTCACAGAGGAGGGGGCGCGAAGAAGTGTGTTGGTGAGGTGTGCGAACGACGAGTGTGTGCAAAGGTGCTCGGTGGTCAGGTGTGTGACCAAGTCTGTGAGCGGAATGAGTGTACCTGGGTGTGTAAGAGAAGGTGCAATGACGAGGAGCATGGGAACGGCTGGATGTATGAGCAAGGAACGGGCTGCGGGGTGTGAGCATGCAAGTGGAGCATCGACGCTAACCGGGTTAAGCCCCAGTCATACCGGCCATTTTCAGGCCACGAATCGCCACGACCTAAGATCGGGGCGACATTCTTGGCCAGATCGTATTGGGGTCCTGGCGATTCCTGGATGATCGGGGGTGTACTTGGCAGTTCGGGTCGAGACGGGAAGCCGCCCCGACAATTTCGAACTGTTCAAAATTATCGTGGCGATTCGTGGCGTTTTCCAAACTCTTGCTGCTGTCTGGAGGGTGTCGTACGGGCGCGTGTGGGCATCGGGAAAATGGTCGTGGAGTGTCTTGCGGCGGTCGGGAAACTTGGCTGCCACGATTCGCTCCGCATCCAGCAAGCACTGATACGACCGCCGTACGTCCTCACATGGACGCCCTATGACTGCCATCACGATCTTCCAAGAATTGCCCCGATCCGTCCCTACCACGTTTGCGCAGCAGTACGACGACTCACGATCATTGCCGATCTCTCACGAATTAACAAGACTCCGCCAAGACTGCCGTAAGCATGCAGTAAGCACCAGTAGGCGCCATTACGACCTGTCACAAGACCGGGTATATATAGGTGATCCCCGGCGGCGAAATCATTTCATCTCCTGATTCCAAGCTGGTCACATCGATCACATCCAAGCTGGTCACGGCGGCCGCGTGATTGTGCACGTCTTCCTGGATCCCCTCCCCCTCTTCCTGGCTGGCGGCATCATTGGAAGGCTTGGAGTTGATGATTTATATAAACGACATACAAAAATAACGTGAATTAGCGTCGTCTGAATTTTAAGATCGTAGTTAGGTCGGCGTGATTCTTGGCCGTTCTTATATAGGGCAAGGACGGCCGCCGCGCAGTCGGGCTCGGACGGGTGGGCACGTACGCGTGCGTACTGCGGTCGTAGTGCCGTCATAGTGCGGTCGTAGTGGGATCGGGGCGGATCGGGGCGAAGACGTGTGGGCATGGGCTAGGACTTGTGGCGATCTTGCCGCGCACTTGGCGGATCGGACTTTGTCGGCGCGGCGGTCACGGCGCGATCGTACGGGAGTCGTGGCAGGGGTGTTTTGGTATGACTGTGGGAAAATTTACAGCCGATCTTGCCGAAAAGTCGTGTTGGTGCGGGGAATCGCCAGATCGGGGGTAATCGGGGCGATTCGTGACCACTCAAATCCGGTATGACTGGGGCTTTAGCGGTTAGACCGACTTATAGCCGAAGCGGGCCATCAGTGCGTGCCGGGCAGCTTCGTGTGCCGTGGGGACCAGCGGGGATCGTAACCACGGCGGTTTCGAAAGAACCGCCGTACGTGGTCCACGCCGGGCCTCGCTCTGAACGGCCGCGTCCGTGCTCCGCTCAGCGGAGCGGGCGGCCCGGTAGGAAGGGTCGTCACGGCAACCCTTTGTGGTTGAGGCGTTCCGGCAGGGCGAGATCGGGCCATTGGACGGCTCCGTGCCGAGATGGTGCGTGGGATCTCGGCCCGGGTAAGCCCCCTTCCCTGCACCGAATGCCGGACGAACCCAACCGCCGGCACCAAACAACCCGCATTCATTGCTCGGCTTTGCGAAGCCGAGCTTTAGAAATGAATTGGCGCACCGAGCGGCTCAAGTGAGTAGACGTGTGATGATGATAGTGTTTTGGACCCGAAATTAAAAAGCAAAATTTGATGATTGGCAAAGGATTGGCAGATGGATGATTGGTAGAGTGATTGGCAAATTTTTGATTGGCTGGAATTTGGTGAGCAAAATTCATAGTATGAGATACCCGATGTGGTGGGACGGCAACTCTGCCATCCCTCACAACCAGGGGGCAAAGGAGCACTAGTTATGGGGTTTATGGCAGTGAAAACTAGCCCGGGAGGGTGAGGATAAAATGATAGGGATCTAGAGAAGATGACCATAGGTAACGGTAAGGTTAAGTAGTGACAATGATACCTGTAGTGGGGACGCAGGTAGATTCGTTTGGATTATAATGATGAGGGAGCGCAATAGTTTAAAGGGGCGACTGGGAAGCGCAAGTTCCAGAGGGGAGTAGTTAGATAAGATGATGCCGTGTGAGTGTTGGAGGTGTATTCAGAAGTGTATTGTGAAAAGTGTATGAGTGAGTGTTGATATCGAGCAAATGAGAAATTGCGGGGCAATGCTCGGGAGAGATGTGTGTGTGACCGTGGGAGAATTTGGGTGCCTGAGGCAATGGTGTTTGAGGATCGAATGTGTATTGAGCGTGGAAGTGTATGGAGCAGTGAGTGAGGAACGATTGAGATTGCACAGGTGTGCAACTGAACAGGTGTATGGAGCAGTGTATGAGTGAGTGATGGTGATGTGTGTTGGGTTGACCAAATGGTCCTGGGAGGAAGGAGGGTGCAGAAAGCTCCAGGAGTGATTGCACAGGTGTGCAACTACAGGTGAATGGAGAATGGTTGTATGGAATAAATGGTATGGAATATATGGAGTATGGAATGGATGGTATGGAGTGAGTATGGTGGAAACTGTGGAGTGGAGTGGATGGTGCGAAGGTGTGAATGGGGGAAGAGTGGACCCCCATCACGAATACCCGGGAGGGTAGTGTAAGAGTTAGGTAGAGGGTACAGGTAAATTGTGGTTGGATATTGGCATCTGTGGTGCGTGGTGGAAGAATGATGGTTGGATGGGTGCATTAGTGTCGTGGAAATGGCTGGGCATGTAGCCTGTTAGTGTGTGTAGTTGGTTGGGCACTCCACCACTGTGAGGATGTCGGCCAGGTGAGGCCGCAGGTGGGCTCTGGGAGCCGGTAGAGTTGTGGATGGGGCCCGAGGATCCGGAGGACGGACCCGGGTAGCCCAGTGCCAGAGGGCACCGAGGGGTGACAGAGCCAGGAGGGGCCTTCCCCAGTTAGATAGGTTAGGGTGAGGAGCTAGGTAAGCTCGGGTGGCAACTACAGTGGTGTAGGTGTGCAGGTGGGTAGACCTGCTGGGAGAGCTACACGACTCAGCCCGGAAATTGTGCAAGGGCACCGGGAGATGAATCGGGGGAGTGAGACCCCAAATTGATGAAGCACCACAGTTTGGTCAATGGGAATTTGGTTCTTAAAACCGCATAGAGTAAGACGGCCAATGGTTTGGCAGGGAAAGACCCCGGGTAGTGTAAAGTGTGTTAAAGTCATTTAGGAAGTAGTTAGGTTTGAAATCTCCTCGCACCATCTACCTCCACTCACCTGAGGTGACGTACCTCCACACCATGCCAGGTTGTTTTTATTATTTTTATTGTGCAAATGTTTGGAATGTGAGATGCATCATGACGTGGGTGTGACATTGTGCTGTTGTTCCATCTCTCCCTCCTTATGAGGATTGATGATGAATTGGTGATGGCAAATTTTGGATTCGTAGGAGTGAAGACGAATTTGGTATAGGGGAAATATGGGGAAGACGAGACATTAGTGACGAATTTGTAATGTGTAGATTTTGTACATATGGGGTAAGGGCAAGGGTAGTGTAGGTCACATGTGGGGGGGCGTACGGTAGGGACGAGCTTTCTCACTTTGCTCTCCGTACGCACCTCGTTTTGCATTGCCTTATTGATGTGTACCCTTGTGACCTTACCCCTCGCTCACCTGTCTTTTCTGTCTTCCATTCCCCTGTTTTCTGCCCGAGGACTGTGCTCTCTGGGCACCGAGGGGAGCGTGCGGGATTCCGCCATTGTGCGCCCGAACTCTCGCAACCACAGCTGTCTGCATCGATGCACCACGTATGGACCACATGTCTGTGGCTGAGCACCACTTGTGGACCCCATGGGTTGGGGCATGGCCCCTCTGCTGGAACGGGCCATGAAGGCCCGAGATCTTGCTGGCGGACCTTGGTCACAGGGCATCTATGCCCCACAGGTGAACCACCCCTAGTCGGCCCTGTGGGCCATAAATAAAAGCAATGGACACATTTTGTGCACTTTTATAATGTCCAAATAGGCCGCCAGCAAAGAAGATGACAACAACTGGAAGAACCATAGCCAGCAGAGGGAGCCGAAGAGGAAGACCAGCACCAGGGGTTTGTTTATTTTTATTGAACTGCAATGACTGTGCACCGATTGGTGCTTGAGGGTGCTTTGGTGCGTTTTGGGTGCTTTATGGTGCGTCGATGGAGGGCAGACTGTCTCCCCCCCAAAATAACAATCACAGGTCCTGGGTTGCGTATTGTAAATAAAATAGCGTCAATTGTAAATAATGCGCCCCCCACCGTAAGTGTTTAGTTTGAAGACAATTCCGCAATTCGGTTAGCTGTGGGCGTGAGTCTGTTAGGTAGGGTGCAATGGAACCACGGGACATATTTATTTGTGTTTTAAAACTGTCACACTCAGGGTCAGGTTAAATGTAGAGGGAACTACACCTACGTGCCACACTAAAAGTAAAGGTAATAGGCCCGGGACGTGCCTAAGAGGAGGAGGGTGCAGTGTTGTGGAAATGAGAATTGTTTTTTATTGTGGTAAAAATATCACCCTCCTTCCTCCAGTTGTGTATAAAGGTCAAAGGGCGTCCCTTAGTTAGGTCATATACAATCACGTTAGCCAATCATAGATTTCCTCCTTGTTGGTAGTTGTTTCCTTATTCTGTGTATTAGGTTAAGGCTTTGTCTTCCATTAATTAATACTCCATTGCACCGAATTCAAATAGAGTAGATTCCCTTTCATTCCCATTCCTAAAGCCTTAATTACCAACTGCATTTGCCTCCATTGAGCACGCGGTCGGCTCGGAGAAGAAAGGCGTGTCTCCACCTCGTCATAGAGGGGAGGAGTGAGCCAGCCCTTGCCGACCAACCAAGCACGAGGGGTTTGGCTTGAGAGGGCGGAGGAAGAGCGATCGGGGAGGTTCGAAAAGGTTCAAGGGTGGGGCTATATATAACCCGCGGGAGACGCCCCCACCTGAGATGAGTTCTGAGTTCTGCAGAGAGACGCGCAAGAGATGAGTCCAGATGCGCCTGAGATGAGCCAGAGAAGTGGCAGATGAGCATCAGCCTTGAAATCCACCACCACCAGCTTGGAGCCACGCAGCTTTGGCTCCGCCAGGGTGCTCGTATCGCGGCAGCCCGCACGACCGCAGCTAGGGCGTTGACGGCAGCTGCTGAACGTGCCGATCGAGGAAGGGCGGCGGCTGCTGACTCCCGGGCCGACCGTGCTCCGGTTCGAGCGGAGCGTTCCTCTCCTTCCAGTCCTTTCATTCCTGCCTGCAATTTCCCCATTCGTGTGAGTTTGCTCATAGTCTGTTTTGTGTGTCTTGTCCTGGGGTATTAATTAAGACTGCATAGGTAAGCTAAGGTGCACTGTGTCCGCTTCTTCTTCTTCTGTTTTTACTTTATTATCCTTCCTTCTCCTTGGTTCCTTTCATTGTGTAAATAATAGTAATAAATATAGTAGCATTTCCAACCCTTTTGCCTTTGTCTTCCTCTTCTTCACATCCTTGTCGTTTTGGTGATTTCCCAATTGAATACCGGTGGCACGATTTGGCCAACGTTTAAGGAATCGGGTCTAGTCTTGGTAAACGGCTCACGCTGCAGTTCGCTTCGCTCGGCGCAACATCCATTACGCTGCGGCCGTGAGCGGGGGGTGTTCCTTCGCGTACCGGGAAGCGCTGGTATTTAGGTCAGAGGACTTGTGGGCCTAAAACCCTACCCAGCGCCGACCGGGCGTGGCGTCATACCCCCGGGACCACGTCGGTCAGTAACAGACGAGGGGCTTAATCCCCCCTCGATAACGGGAACCGAGGCCGACGTCGGGTTCCGTAACAATATATATATATATATATATATATATATATATATATATACATACATACATACATACATACAGTGAGGTGAGAGAGGTCAGTGGGAGAGCGAGTGGAGGGGGAGAGAAAGGAGAGGAAGGAGGTTAGTGGAGGGGGGAGAGGAGGGAAGGAAGATGAGGGGAGGGAGAGAGAGGGAAGGTGAAAGAGTGGAGAGAGAGGAGAGGGAGTGCGAGGGGAAGAAGAGAGAGAGAGGGGGGAGGAAGAGAGAGGAGAGGAAGTGAAAGGGGAGGAGGAGAGAGGGGATGGAGGTAGGGAGGTGATCAGTTCAAATTATTTTTGAAATTACCAATCATGCTACTGTTGCTGTATTTGAGGAAGCTGGAGTTTCAAATCCCACTCAAATAATCATATGTTATACATCTTCAGGAGTTGCCGATTGCCATAACAGTTAAAGACTTGTTTCTTTCTCTACTGTTTGATGTGGGTTCGATTTCCATGGCTGCTCACACTTCAGCCGATACTTGGCAAATATGACAAACATGCCAAGCATACCAAACACCCCCCAATAAATGATTTCAGTGAGGCCCTAGTCCTATAGTGGTCTAGATTAAGCTGTTTTTTTGGTATTGCTAAGAGCTTCGATGACATACACTTGCCATTTTATTGAGAATTTTCGTGAAGTAGTTGTAACAGTTTGTCCATGTGCTGTGACAGGCATACATGAACCCATTTTCCAAACAAGGTAAGCCTTTAAGTGGAGAAGTGGGGCCTGAAACTTCCCCTAAGGTGCCACTCTTACACTTGGGCTGTGCAAAGGTGCTTATTAGCCAAGATGGGCCATTGGCAGCAGCTGATTCACTCCCCAGGGTTACCTTTCTCCACTGGAAATAGCATGCAACAGCAGATGTGAAATGGCTAAGCTCCTAATCCATTTCTAACTTCCAGAACCCAAAATGAGTTTCCATTTTCTGCGAACGCATTAACAATGAATAATATCAGCACCAGTTAAGCAAACGCTTAAAAACAGGAGTAGAATGCAACAAACCCATAAAAGTTACAACCTCTTGCTATAATGACCCTTCTCAACATGACAAGCCATGTAAAAAATCTGTAAAGTGATTTAAAGTAATTGTTCCTTTAATAATTCAGAGGTACAGCTGAATTATGGATTAATAACTGTAAATAAATTGTGTTCCAGGATTTGGTGACTGCTTCTTTCTTTGGGCCAATAGTTTGGTATTAAACGAAAAAAAAAAAAGTTTTTTGGGAGCAGATGCTATATTTTAGTACCATTATGTACTCGTTTTGTAAATAACAAGAGATTTTCAATAAAATATCAAACATCACTCATTTTAAGACACGAAAATACTTGCATTTCTTGCCACTAAGAAATGCTAAACCGCAACTTACAAACTGTTTTGATGTGAATCATTTTGAAGAGCAAAGAGCTACGAATAACATGAACATGGATACCACTCTTATCTTATGACATGTGCGGCTTGATTTTGTGGTTCAAATAATTACAACACAGATTCACAAAAAAGTGAAGAAGAGGAGGAAATTGTGGAGGTGAAATAATGAAAGTTTGTTCACGAGGTTGAAACGTCATTCAAAGACAAAGTACCAATAGAGTTGGGTTGTTTGATTTAGCACCGGTGAGGTCAATTTTAGCTTAGGTTGGGCATTGGGGAGAACAGAAAGCAATGCCCAGCATGATAAAGGAAAGTTTCAGGTGATAATAAAATAGACACAGGTAAAAGCCTTTTTAGCCGTTATGTCAAACCCAATAATCGGAGCAGTATGTTGGTGGAGTGATAAAGCCTTGTTGAACCGTCCTCACTGGTGTGAGTTAGCTTCTCATGACTACTCAGATCTGTCTAGGATAATAGCTTATTAGCCAGAGTATCACTCACCACTTTCCATTTTCTTTTACAGGCTCGTAGTGGCGCTGCCACACACATCCGTCTCACACACATGGACGTACAGAACATTGATTATCCCCAGGAAGTGATGACACAAACTCCAAGCCACTGAGCTTTGAGTATGTGCCATCACTTCCTGGGGCACTCTGGGTGCCAGCGACGTCACAACAATAGCGGCATCTTAATCAGTGCACTTGGAGGGGCATTTCCTTAGGATGAATTTCATCCTCCCAATGGATGCCAACTTATGGGGGTTATCCATGCTCTAACCTTTTAAATTTTGAATGTCAGTAAGAAAGCAACAAGTACCCTTTTAAAAGTCTTTGGTATGCTTTAGCCGACGTTTGAACCGCCGACCTCCCAGACTCGGAGCAGATGCTTTCAACCCTTACATCAAGTCTGGTAAAGAGCAGATGATAATTTCCACCATGTAGCACCAACACAAATTTACTATAATTCCCACACAATACAGGAAGTGCTAATTATACTAAACAAGACCGAAAGTCTAGCCCCGGCATAGCCGGGCTTGTTTGATACTTTAGTTGAAGAGGATAGCATGACCTGGATGGGGATACCAGTTAGCAAATAATGTAAGTATTAAATTATTTTGAAGTCCTCTAAGTCTCTAAGCTCTGTCACCATTGAAGTGAAGAGATTGCATTGAGACACTGGTTTATTATATATGTTGGTCAGTTAGTCAACACTAACAAAGTGACCTCAGCACTATGAGGTGTTTACGGAATAAGGTGTTTTGCTGGCTGGAGTGCAAATACTGCCACCAACCTCCTTGAGAGAGGACCCAGGGAGTTGATACTCATTTTGCTGACCTCGGAAAGACGACAGGCTGAGTCAACCCCACCTGGTGTTCATTCAACAGCTGACCGGGATTAAAAACTCATAATTTGCCCCAACCAGGTATATGACGTAATATATGAACATTCCCTAAAGGGTGTTGAAAGAAACACAACTGGCAAAGCCAAATGGCATTACATTCTACCTTTCAGAAGCGTAATAGACCTTATGCATATGACGTCACACACCCTTATAAACGGAAGTGCGCCCTCGCTCAGAGGGCAAGCACACGCAACGCGATGCACGATAGTCACGACTAGATACTTCTACGTTCACGAAAACATAAACATGGTAAATTTCTGCTGCGTTGTTGGGTGTTCTAACCGTAGCAATCGCGGCAAGTATGTGTCCTTTTACTGTATTACCACAGTGTTGGAACATCAAGGCGCAGCAAAACTGTCAAAAGAACGGCGAGAAAAATGGCTGTCCAACATGAACATCAAACGCAAGAGGTATGAACCGGCGAAGTCATCACGAGTTTGTTCCGAGCATTTCGTTCGAGGTATGGGTGTAATGCTGACTCGAATTTCGTTGTTTGAATGTCATTGGGTATGGGTGTAATGCATCGAAAAAGTGTTTTCGATGCCTTAATTGTACCAATTTGTCTGAGTTGTTTAAGTATGAAAATCATGAAATTTAAGGAAAAATTAGACTAACAGTCTAAGTGTATGCCAAATTGGCAAGCCAGGCATGGTAAAACATAGCAAGTCTAAAATTAGCTGCGTTGGAACACAAACGCTAAAACAGACGGCTGCATTCATTCATACTCTGAATTAACTGAACGTTAGAGAGGCATCTGGTGATAGTTATTTGCACTACAAACGAGTGATATTAGTGGTAATCTCAAGCTTTGAAATTGCAAACTTTTTAATTTTGAGGATTCCAACAATGTTAGTAGTTAACTAACAAGTAACTTTACTACAGTCGACAGTCTAAGTTATGTTATGACCTGTCTGTCACATCAACATTCCTTGCACCAGCTTGATAGACTTTTTTTTTTAATGATTGCCATCATATTGGAATAACGTTAAGTCATATCCTCCTCTTTACTTATCCAGAGCATGTGCATGACGTAAAGAAGTGCTGAATATTAAGCGTACAGGAGTTGACATGCGACTTAACTTCACAATCATGCTAAAATGAGTGACTCATCAAATTATCTTGAGATATACTTCATGGTGAAGAAACTAATCAAAATAAGGTAAGTGAAGTCCAGTATTTACTGTATGTTATGCCTTTGCATAACATACATTCCCCAACAATTTGACATAATTTTGTTCCACTTTTTTGTCTCACATTTTACAGGAAAGCCAGCCTACCTACATGATATCGCCAACCCTGACTGGGCACCTACACAGAAGATGGGCTACACCAGCTGTCACTCCTCTTCAGGGTCAGCGTTTCACCGATATGAGCGATCACAGCAGCGTAACAGGAAGGCAGACAACATGGCTACTGCAGCAATACTGTTAGAACTACACAATGCAAATCCTGAGCAGTGCCCCATTCATGAGCAGATTCCACCTGTTGGAGGGACTGAAACCCAAACGGAACTGTCTTTCAGAGACATTCGTGCACTGGAAAAAAACGTGGAGGAACTACAGGACAATATTGCCCTCAGAACTCGTGTGTGACCTGGAAGAAAAGATAAGAGCAACAGGTCTGCAGGAAGAACACTTTCAGAACAACGATGCAAAACTCCGATTTTACACGGGACTTCCTTCTTGGGAATTTTTTTTGCCACTCTTCACGTTTACATCATGTGCTCTCCCAACGTGTAAAAAAACCCACAAAGTTTGGTCAAGTGCTAATGTTCCTCATGAAGTTGCGATTGAACATTTTTTACGAGGACCAAGCTTACAGATTCGGAGTCAGCCAGTCAACTGTTTCACGAAACTTCCACCGTGTTCTTGATGTAATGTTTGTAAAGACTCAGTCGCTGATACACTGGCCCGGTCGTGATGCTCTACGTCCCAGTATGCCGTCATCGTTCAGGAAATTTTTCAGGAAATGTGCAGTTATTATTGACTGCACTGAAGTGTTTATAGAGCAGCCGTCAGATTTACTGGCAAGGGCACAAGTGTGGAGCAACTACAAGAACCATTCAACTGTAAAGTTTCTAATTGGTATAACACCACAGGGCTCAATATGCTTCCTAAGCAAGTATTGGGGAGGAAGGGCAACAGACACCGAGATAACGGAAAACAGTGACCTCATGAATAAACTGATGCCAGGGGATCTTGTGCTTGCCGATCATGGTTTTTTTGTTGATGAATACTGTGGAATGGCGATGGCCGAGGTGAAGGTGCCCCCATTCACCAAAGGAAAGAAGCAACTTGAAAAAGTAGAAGTTGACTGGAGCAGAGAACATTCTTGTGTTCGGATCCATGTTGAACGGGTAATTGGAATGGTGAAACAAAAATATACTGTACTCCAAAATCGCATTCCCATCACACTGATAAATGATGGGACATCGCCAGAAGCAACTGTGAACAAAAGCGTACAAGTTGCGTGTGCTCTCGTAAATCTTTGTCCAAGAGTAGTTCCTATGGACTGATTATCATGGAAGTGTTATTTTATGGATCAACAGTATTGCCTTATTAGTGATACACATTGTTAAATACGCACATGAAACAAAACAAAATGACAAGTAATATAAAGTTGCAGCAGTTTTATTGTTACAGTTGTGTCAGCTTCAAAACATATGTACACATATCATGTGCAGCTTCATTTATTGTTCACAGAAAATATGTACCAGAGTGTATAAATTTCTACAGAAACATTTCAAACATTACTATATCCATTGTTACTTCACCAAAAAATAATTTTTATGATTCATTCACCATGTGGAATTAGTTGACGCAGTTAGTTGACGCAATTAGTTGACGCAATTAGTTGCGATCGCAGTTGACTCACACATGAACGCGTCGTCAGGGCCTTTGTTTGCCCTCTAAGATGGTGTCGCGATTGATTGTTAGGTGCTTTGTGACGTCAATGCATAAGGTCAATTGTCATCTATAAAACTCACCCAATATGTGGGATAAATATGTGAGGGACGGGACATACATACATATATGCGGAGAGACAAACGCTGTAAACACAGGAACCAAACATCTACGCCATAAAAAATTGTTTGTTAAATCACAAATTTTCCAGTTCTAAAAGTATTTGCGAGTTTGAAGAAGAGGAAGAAGCGCTAATGTATAGTTTATTCACACAGCAGTTTGAACGGAAACATTTATTATTTTACGACAGTAGAAACCCTTTACAAGGACACGGAACAGCATACAAAATTATATATGCAGTAGTGATATTTTGCGAAGCAATATAAAAATATATAAAACTACACAAAAGGGACCCACAAACAACAACAACCACAGCCACAATCAAGTGTTTTACTTAATGTGTCTCACGTGCTTGTTTGTGTTTCAGACTGAATGAAAACCGTAAAGGTAGAGCATGCAGATTGTGATATATGACAGGTTCAACGATATGTCCGACCTAAACAGCATAGAAATCAAAATGGCGGCATGTGGAGTCAGCTGTCGTACCGCCGTAATGACATCACATCACCCCTGTCATGTGACCAGATCCTCAGCTCTGATTGGTGTACGTTTGAAGGGATATACATACATACATACATACATAATAAATACATCCATAGGGACAGACGAACACTGTTCTAGACAGCTTTACCCTATGAGCTACGCTGTAAAAACAACAAACACAGTTTATAAACGGCACGAGCACATAATGGCCTACTCTTCTGAGGGTACTCGAGGATTTGTATCATTAAACTGCAGATGGGACAGACAGTTTAATATCCCTATCTGAAGGAGGAGATGCTCTGAGATGCAACGAGTTCCGATGGCACCAGACTAGAACGGCAGATTTTAATTCACTCCACTACCTTTGGAGATTGAATCCAGACTTGACACGAGACTAACAATAGACTATCCCTGACTCTACCGACACATATCCCTTCCCCATTCTCCTTCCTAATCAAAACCCATCTTTTATTTTTTGTGTACAAAATCTTGTTCCATGGAAGGACAAGGAGATGGAGGATAGAATGCTAATGTGCTGACAATTGGAATACATGCAATGAATGAACAAGAAAAGAGAAAGGAGGAGGGGAGGAGAACAGTAACTTATAAGTAAAAGGGTTTGGTTAGGTTGAGTTAATGTTGGTATGACAAGCAGTGCAAGCTGCCAGAATAGATTGTGAGTTGGGATTGGAGATGACATGAGGTAGTGGTGCATCACCTGCTTGAATCCCGGGATGGAAGGGTATGATGGAACGGTCAGGAAAAACAAGAGGAACACACAATTGGAGGTAGGCGGACAGTCTAGATTTGGGAGTTTAACCAGAACGGGGTTACTGAAATAATGCGACGTGTATCCTTGAGAAGATGAAAACGATCAAAGGGCCAAGTAAGCACAAGGAGGTGGACTGGAAGAGAGACAGTAAAAAGAGCAGAGGTCAGCAACCTATCTATGGTGTGAGAACTCCTTGTATGTTTTGAGTAGTTTTGAGTAGTGGCTGGATTTGGAGGTCAGTATTGATATATAGTCAGTCAAAATGAGATCATGACTGAGGGTGAGCTTGAGAGACTGAACCTCTTCCAGTGTCTGACCATCAAAATAGATAAGTCATGGGTTCGTGTGACAATCGTTTTTGAGTGACATGGTGAGATTATGTGATTTTCCAGGATTGGAAAACATGTTCCATTTTTCAGGCCAGCATCTATTCAGTTTAGATCTTCAGAGAATGAAATAGCTGCCAATCTTCCTATCAGTGGGATGTGGGTACTGTATGACAATTTAAAGTCACCTGCTGAAAGGAGGAGTTCGTTTCCTCTAAAGCATCACAGAGGTCGTTTATTTAGATTAACCAAACGACTGGGCCCAATATAGTGCTTTGAGGCACTCGAGCCTCCGCTGGGAGGTGAAAGGTAAGGGTGACATCAATAGCAACGTGTTGACTACACGATTGTGGAAGTCAGAAATCTCAGTAGGAAGGCCACCTGGTGAGCCATAGACAGTGAGCTTGACAAGCAGTGCAAGCTGCCAGACTATGTCGAATGTCCGAGATATGTTCAAGGAGATGCTCCTCACATATTCTTTGAGATTGAAGGACATTGCAAAGAGAGAAACAGCAGCCGGTCCCTAGTTTCATGAACAGGATGTAATCCAAACCAATTGTCAAAAACAAGTTTGTTTGAAAAGAGGAAAGACTTGACATGAGCAGAAATGATTGATTTCACGAGTTTGCTTGTTTGCTTGCAGGACAGGACAGGGGAGAGGTAGGGTCAGATGAAAGATGAGAGGGGGAGGTAGAGAGAGCAGTTGACAGTGTGTCAGAGATTACAGAAGAGTTACAAGAAAGGGAAGGATGAGGAGGACGAAAGGTTTGATGGTGATGGGATGAGGCACAGTGAGGAGTTGTTTGAGGGGGGGCAGAGGAAAGTAAAAGGTTGGGAGAGGTGGAGGGATGAGATAGAAGGGAGACGAAGTAGGGAGGAGGCAGCTTTGAGGAGGAGGGGGGAGAATTGGAGAGGGATGGTAGGGGGGGAGATTTGAAGGGAAGGGGTTGGGGGCGAGTTTTGAAGGGGAGGGGGGAGTTTAGGCGTTCTGAACAAATGACAAATTCCTGACCTAAATCGCTTTAAAAAGTCCAACCTCGAGGTGGGACCCTGGCACCCCAACAACCCACACGAGAACAATGCTGTATGACAGAGTCTGAAGCATGGCTTCGATAAGCAACATCAGCAGCAGCAGCAGCGGAGGTGGCGGCCATGACAACAACGACAAAAAAAATCGCAACCAGAAATTAGGCAAAGAGGAAAAAGTGCATTCGAGAGGAGATTGTTAAAAGGAATAAAACTATCAAAAATTTCATGATAATTTATCACGAAGGTGAATATTTTATTTCTAAGGTGTTTGCGGTCCATGATATAGTTGTGTCGAAAAATGGTAATGATCCACAATATGTTTGCACCGCAGACATTTAAATCAGGTGAAGTGCCAAAATTGTTTTTTTCTTTCATTCTTTAGCCGTTTCTTCTGGAAATGAGGATGGAAACGTTGCCAAAAAACAATAGCATTACTCCAAAGCAAGGCATTTTAAGTCAATTTGAGAGTATTTGCGCAGAGAGTTCTCAGTATGAGGCGGCTTAATGTGAGGCTGCTGTAAGGCCTCCATTGATTTCCAAGCCAAAAGCAACATTCCAAGCTTTCATCAATGCCAAAAGTTTAATTCTTTCATCTTAACAACTTGAACACTTGACACAAAGAGAAATCAAGTCCAATTACAGGAAGCCATAAAGCTCTTCCTGAGGGCAACAAAGCAAACTTGATAGCTACATTAATTCAGTAAACAGCTGGCAAGAGTGTTCTGCAGTGACATTGCTGATAATTATTTTACGCCATATATCTCCAAGTCAGGCGACTCTAAATTTGAGAGACAATTTTATTTCATTGGATTGTGCAATAAAAAGTGTATATTTAATGTGGCTTCATGTGACGGTAACGACTACTTTTAATCACGTTTGGAGACATCAACCCAGGGGCGACGTGTTCAACACTGATCAAGCAACTGCTGCTTTGCACACAAAAAAAACAGCCACTGATGAAAAATGGGGGAAAAGATCCATTGTGGAATGTCACATCATGCACCGACGCCTGTAAACACGATGCAGCTTTTCCGCAACTTTTTAGCAACAGAAAATGCACAACTTTTGGGGAAACTTTTACTTGCGCGGCTTCATGAATACGTCGAACAACCTGTCAGCGATATGTCCTGCAATTTCAGCACTCAAGTTATCTCATCAAGTGAGCTGATTCGCTGAAGCTACACAGTAAGTTAGAAAAGTTGCATTGCTTTATTTAATTATTTTTCCCAAATGGTCTGCAACTTAGAAAACTTGTGCAACTTTCAGGACAGAGATGCAACTTTTTGGTGCGTATCAAAAAAATTCAGATTAGGTCTTCAAGGTGCATATTGTTGCACCAATATAGCGATTTGGTTGGGATTCGATTGAACCCTACTATTAATTTGCAATTTATCACTTGCTTTGGCACAAATGTAAAGTTTTATTATGGACCCCAGGCCTCAAAAAGCTTCATATATCGAACAAACAGTTTCAAATGGAGCACCACGCCGCCATTAGAGCATTTAAATTGCATCACATGTGGCAATAAATGTGAATTGTTGCTCGCAGATTGCCGGCTCGATGACAGCAGGAAAACAACATGAAGTGTATTCTTTGCAGGAGGGGAGACATAAATATAGGGGTGATAATACCCCTGGGTGCTCACTTGGGAAAATAAAGCAGTACTCTACACCGACTAAAGGTATTTTAACCGGTCATTAAAATACCTATTTTGGGGGGCAACACCCCCCCCCCCCCTCCCCCGTAGGTCCCCTCAGACCTCGATTTTGTTAATGCCGTGAACAAATTTTGGTGAAGACTGTGATCAAGCTGCATCGAAATTGTGTGTGTAGTATCAGAGAAGAAAGCAAATACCTATTTTGGGAGAGGGGCAAACCTGGGCCCACTGTAGACCCACTGTAGACCCCCTTAGACCCTGATTTTATTACGACCGTGAACAAACTTTGGTACATCACAGGTGATGACGGTTGTGGTCAAGAGTTTCATGTAAATTGTGTGTGTAGTTTCAGAGAAGAAAGCAAATACCTATTTTGGGAGGGGTCAAACATGGATCCAATTTGACCCCCGGTAGACCCCCTTAGATCCGTATTTTTTAAAATGCTGTGACAAACTTGAGTTGCAACATACCAAATATAACTTTAGCCAAGTTTGGTCACGATCCCATCAGCAGTTTCGGAGAAGAAGTTGCAAGTGTTTATGGACTGACGGACTGATGGACGTGCCATCCCATAAGCTGCACTTATGGGCATCCCATAAGTACGTTCCAAGTGAGCTAAAAATGGAAGAATTACGAACTAATGTAGCTGTGTTAGCAGGTGAGGATCAGGTCTGACGCATTGACAACTAAATAGTCTTCATCCAGACCTCTCTGCTCCATTGGGATATATCAAGACAGTTTTGCATGAAGACCAATTGATGATCAAAACATCAGGCCTAAGTTATACTAGTTAGTGGTGTCTTCATTACCGAAGGAGGCATTTTGAAATTCCAGAACAACAAGTAATCTTTGTCACAAGTGTGTAAGGACATATAAGGAAACTTACACACTGGTTAAAGTTGGCCATTTGACCTACAGGTAGTGTACAAAAAATGGAAACACCTGGGTAAATGAGGGACACCAAGTAACAGCTTCCACACAGGTGTGGCCCATGTGTTAAGTAAATAACATCCCAGTATGCTTAGGGTCATGTATAAAAATGCTGCACAGGCCTGGTTGTCTATAATTATGGCTAGCATGGCAAGAAGAGGATACCCTCAATGCCCCATGCACAAAGCACGTGTGGTAGCCCAATGGTTTGATGAGCATGATACTGACGTCATCCATATATCAAGGCCTTCTCAGTCACCAGATCTGAACCACCTTTACCTTTACCTTTACCAAGAACCACCTTTAGAGGCCATTTTTCCCCGCTGGGCAGGGGTTGGCCTTTTTCGGGCACCGTGGTCCCCTTTTTGAAGCAATGTTTTATGGCCGGATGCCCTTCCTGCCGCCGATCCTGTTAGTCACCTCTTGTGACACACAGGGAATTACCAGTGAACTGGTACTCAATTTGCCGACCTCAGAAGGATGACAGGCTGAGTCAACCCACCTGGCGTTAATTCAGCGCTCGACCGGGATTCGAACCCAGGATCCTAGGATCCCAAGCCGGCACCCTAACCGCTAGGCCAACACCAGGCTATCGCCAGATCTGAACCCAATCGAATATTTCTGGGATATTCTGGAATGACGCTTGAGACAGCGTTTTCCACCTCCATCAAACAGGTGTGAGTTGATTGACTTTCTCCTGGAAGAATGGTGCCACATCCTTCCTGCAGAATTCCAGACCATGGTGGACCATATGCCACAGCGCATACAAGCCATACTGGCCGCACGTGGTGGCCAACGCCCTATTAAGTGACTTCACATTGGTGTTTCCATTTTTTCGTCCAATACCTGCACCATGCCTACATCATGTCCAAACTCAGTATTTGCACTCCATGTAGGTATAGTGCTAATTATACAGCTAACCACAAGTAGGGAAATTGTCTCGGGTAACCACACAATGGCCTACTCATGTCAAGAGATTATGTGGGATTTTTAACATCGCCAACCTAAACGTTAGTTGGAACAGCTGACTACTAAACCATCCATTAAGGTCTTATATTGACACCTCAGCAGAACAGGAGAGTGTAATGATATCTGGAAGTTGGACACCGAATACAGACTAAACAGTTCAACACCCAGTGTGATATAAGGTTTCACATTCAAAATGACATTTGAAAAAAAAAAAAAACCGACTTCCTGCTTAACATCCCCTTCATGATGTACACAGGATGCTTGAAACATCGTTATAACGATGGTTTGAAACCTAGATATCCTGTGAGTAAAAGTCATTTCACCAATCCAACTATATTGAACACTTTTGTGAAACTTATCTTTGCAGATATAGATGGTATTGTTTTAATAGGCGGTGCGTAATTGTGATGTCCATTTCAGCATGAATATGATTGAAATTGCCATCGTCACTATGGAGATGTTATAGCTGCAGTTGATAGTTTTTTTCTAACCAGTTGGAGGGATTTTGGGTAGCTCTACCTCTTCATAGGTTGAGGTTTTGTAACAATCTTATGTTGATCTGTGCACACTAAGAGACAACCAAGTGGTGTAGACTTTCACCACTCGTGGACCTAACCACACAGGATGGCAGGCAGATGATTCCCTCCCTTAAGGCAAACAATGAACCAGCTAACATGGTCTGATAGTTGTCATGGTCATTCTCCGCGGATCATGTGAACCACCAGGATGGCAGTGCCGCATCTTCCCCACAAAGCCATCTGATGGTAATAACCTGGCTCAAGTCTCTGTGGCGAAGTTGTTATTTGGTGGTGGCATAGCTAGGTATAAAACCCGTGATGGTGCTATGACTGCGGTCTCCATATTGGTGTTCTCTGTTACAAAATTATGGTTGAAGTCCCTCTGATGATGGGACGACTATACAGGGTCTACAATCATCGTATGGTTGTAACCGCTGTGGCAATCATTTTCCCTCTCCTTCTCCCTCCCCCTCCCCCCCCCCCCCCCCCACACACACACCACCCCTGAGCTAATACTTGGGGTTGGAAGCACTTTTGACAGCAATTACAGCTGTGAGTCTGTTGGGATGGGTCTCCACCAACTTTGCACACCTTGATTGGGCAATATTTGCCCATTCTTCTGTACAAAACTGTTGAAGCTTAGTTAAGTTGCATGGGGAGCATTGATGGACAGCAATCCTCAACTCATGCCACAGATTTTCGATTGGATTTAGGTCGGGGCTCTGACTGGGCCACTCAAGGACATTTGTTTTTTTTTTGTTCCTTAGTCACTCCAGTGTAGCTTTGGCTGTGTGCTTCGGTTTATTGTAATGCTGAAAGGTGAACTTACATGCCAATTCCATCTTTCTCACAACAGAGGGCAGCATGTTTGCCTCTCGGATATTTCTGTATTTTACTCCATTCATTTTCCCTTCTATCCTGACAAGTGCCCAGTCCTTGCTGATGAGAAACATCCCCATAACATGATGCTGCCACCATCATGCTTTACAGTAGGGATGGTGTTCTTTGGGTGATGTGCTGTTAGGTTTGCGCCAAATATAACGTTTTGTATTTAGGCCAAAAAGTTCCATCTTGGTTTTGTCAGACCACGAAACTTTTTGCCATATGTCTTCAGAATCTCCTGCGTGTTTTTTTTTTTGCAATACCTCAAATGGGACTCAAGGTGGGCCTTTTTGAGTCATGGCTTCCTTCTTGTCACCCGACCATACAGGCCAGATTTGTGGTATGCTTGGGTTATTGTTGTCACATGCACACAGTCTTTGCCATCAAGGCCGGTAGCTCTTTCAAAGTTTCCATTCGCCTCTTGGTGGCCTCTCTGGTCAGTCTCCTCCTTGCTTGGACATCCAGGTTGGAGTGACGGCCTGATCTAGGCAGGGTATTGGTGGTACCATACACCTTCCACTTCTTAATGATTGTCTTGACTGTGCTGCAAGGGATATTCAAGGCTTTTGAAATATTTTTATACCCATCCCCTGATCTGGGCCTTTCCAAATCTTTGTCCCGGAGGTCTTTTGAAAGCTCCTTGGTGCTCATGGTTGTGTCTTTGCTGTGAAATCCACTACCCAGCAGAGGAAACCTACAGGAACAGCTGATTTTATCCTGAAATAATCAGAATCACTACAATTTAACACAGGTGGTGACCAATTAACATGGTGTGTGATATTGAAGGTGATTGGTTACACCTGAGCTAATTTATAATTGGCATCATAAGGGGTGTGGACACTTATCCAACCAAAATAAACTAGTTTTGTATTTTTATTTAATTTTCTGGAATTTGTACAATTTGTTTTTCATTTGGAAGTTGTGGGTTACGATGTGTAAATAAAGGTGGAAAATGTTTGATTTCATGTGTTTTAATTCCACGCTAGAAGGCAACAAATGGTGAAAATTTTAAAAGGGGATGCAGACTTTCTATAGGCACTGTATATTGCAACACTTCCTACAGTGTTACTATCGCTCTGGGATGTTGTTGTAGGCTCTGGGATGATGGTGGGATAGTTGTAATGTCGATGGTGAAGGTATACCTGTACGTTAGTGTTTATCAATTTTGAAATGATGAAGGTATCCAGGTAGACTGTCTCATTCACCAAAATAACTGCGTAATGCCTATAAAGAACGTCAGCATTGTTGTTATATCTATACAACAGTGCACTGCACTCCACGGTAAATACTGCACATCCATTCTACCTCTTCTTGTATGGACAAGGTCCAATAATAGTCCAATAACAATAACAAGTCCAATAACCATCTTCTCAAGTAGTATTTGGCAGAAAAATTGTATGGACAAGGGAATAGGTTTGAAGTCACTTCAGAAAGACATATTCTGTTTCCTGCCTACATAGTCTGAGGCTGGCTTTTAGCAGGGTTTAGACCAGGGGTGGGGAACCTTTTTCCTGTCGAGGGCCATTTCGATTTTTAGAACATCCTTCGAGGGCCATGCTAAATTAATGAATACATATATCGGACTCACCTAATGCGATGGCTGGAACTGTTTCTCTTTGGCGAGGCGTTTGGTGTCAGGTGGTAGTGATGATGATGCTACTCGCAGCTGGTTTTGCAGGTTTGGGTCAGTCAGTCTTGAGCGGAACCGAGTCTTTGCAAGAGTCAGTTTTGAAAAGAACTGCTCACAGCTGTAGGTCGTCCCAAACAGTGATGCAAACTTCAGTGCATGTCTCCTCAGAATGGGAAAATCCTCAGCACGTACATACAGTTTGTAGAACTCGAGCAAAGGGAGGACAAATCTCACACTCTTACTATGTCTCTCCGAAAAGATCGACTGGACAACCCTCCCATCTACTTTCTCAACAATCCTCTCCAAGAAGTTCTGTCGCTCAAGCTTTTGGGTCTCACTATCTGCCATGATCTTTGTTGGGAAAACCACATTTCCAAGCTAGCCTCCAAAGCCAGTCGCCGACTGGGCATCCTCCGTCGTGCGAAGTCCTTCCTCGGCACACCTGAGCTCCTCACCACATACAAGGCTTTCATTCGCAGCTCAATGGAATACTGTTCTCCCCTATGGGCCGGTGCTCCTGCCTCACACCTAGCTCGGCTTCACGCTGTTGAAACCAAAGCTTTCAGAATTATTGGAATCTCCCGCGATGAAGCTATCTCTGAGGGCCTTTCACTCTCACCGCAGGCAGGTAGGTGGTCTTTCTGTCTTCTTCCGACTCCTCTCCGGCCTTGCACCCCCAGCTCTCTCTGTGCTCTGTCCCCCAAATATTCCTGCAGG
Organism: Myxine glutinosa; assembly: GCF_964187855.1. Taxonomy (NCBI): domain Eukaryota; kingdom Metazoa; phylum Chordata; class Myxini; order Myxiniformes; family Myxinidae; genus Myxine; species Myxine glutinosa. Next base: position 125,832,949 of record NC_136263.1, read on the forward strand.
TCGCACAAGATCTGCCAGCAACCCTCTGATGGTTAAACTGCCGAAATCTCGGCTGTCTGCTCACCTTCACTCTTTCATTCCTCTTTTCCCCCGCCTCTGGAACAAACTCCCTCACTCCCTTCAATCCCACTCCTCCCTCCAGGTCTTTAAAACAGCTGTTCACCACCATCTCTTATCTTCCCCCATCCAAAACCTTGATCTTTTCTACCGCCGCTAATTCACCCCAGATCCACCTTGTTTGAAATTCCAACTTCTTTCCTGGAAGTCCTGGCAGTGTCCATATGTTTTATACCTCTCCCACCCCCCTTCCCATGCCCTCCCCCTCCCCATGCCCCCCCCCCAAAGCCCTTTCCCTCTCACAGATCTCTCGATGTCTCCATGTCTCTCGGTCCCTGCTCTCAAATGTTGTGTTTGTGTCCTTCCCCCTCTCTCCCCATCTTGTCTACCGCTCCCGATGTTATATGTTTTATGTGTCGGTTTGTCTTTCTGTGTGATTAATGTTCGCTCTTTCACGAGCCTCGATCTTGTATGCAAAAAAAGAAGAAAAAAATTTTTTTTTTTTTTTAAATATACACAAAGAATTAAGTTAAGCACCCCCCCCCCGTTTTTTTACAACCTCGCACATTACAAGTTTGTTGTCGTCAAAACAGTGTAATATACCCATGATATTGCTATATTTTCTGGAGAAGTGATATTATGGTCACATAAAAACATAACAATCATGCCGTTTTCAATATTTTATTCTGAATAATTTAAGGTGAAATTTTTTGGGAATTTTAGGCATATTTTCACCTCAATTTAAGTATGGAGCTATAGGTCCATCACGGACAGTGTGGATGACGTTTATGTTTTCTAACGTACAGTCATTGTTCTGAGAAGACCTCTAGCGATCTTTGCGTCAATAACGTGTGTAGGACCCACGTGATCGGATCACTGACTCAACCCTACGTCTCATAGACCCTGTAAGCCGTCGTATGCGTTGCTGTGGCAGGTTGTTCCATTCCCGATGTAATGCACGTTCCAATTCATCCAGATTGGCTATTGGAGGGACCATCTTCGCAATTTGTCGTCCCAACATGTCCCAAACGTGCTCGAGGGGGTTCAGGTTCAGGAAAGGATTAGGGGGTGCTTAACTTAATTCTTTGTGTAGGGGTGCTTAACTTAATTCTTTGTGTATAGATAGATGAATTGCCTCGCGGGCCGGATCAAACGGTCTTGCGGGCCGTATACGGCCCGGAGGCCGGAGGTTCCCCACCCCAGGTTTAGACCTACCGTGCATTGAATAAAACCCTGAGATGCTCACATTTCTGCAGCCAACAACCTCCCAAGATACACTCTTATCAGAAACTAAAGGGATCGTGATTAATCTTACTATAATTCACCAAATGTCTGTCTGTCCGTCCGTTCTCAGGTACCGCAAAAACGGCTGAACCGATCGCAACAAAATTTTGGGTGGATAATCCTGGGACCCCCTGGAGTAAAATAGGCTATATTATTTTCCCAATTTTCCAATTTTTCAAATTTTCCAATTTTCCAGTTTTTCCAAACACGATGGAATAATATTTACCGATATGAACATTGATGTGGCTTTTATTGAAATTCTACAAATACTATTTAGATTTTGATGAGTTGCATGTGATATGATTTAACGGATGTTTATATAAATCGTTTAAAATTACATTTAAAAAAGCATTCAATATCTGATATTTTGCCTTTTCATTTTAAGCCTCCCAATGCTTCAAAGTCACAACTAAGTAACCAAGAGGAATGAGCTTCGAGAGATAAAAAATAAAGAATTTTTTGTATGCAAAGTCTAGGCTCGTGGAGAGCGAGGAGGCCCCCAGGACATAACTGAACAAAAGAAATATAGTGAAAAGGGGAGAAACACAAGCAACAGCAAAGTAGAGGGACATTTGGAAGAGGAATGGCTATGGGGACGAATGAGACCAAGGGGAGGGAGAGGATGACGGAGGGAGTGGGGGTGTGGGTGGTGGCTGCAAGTTTAGACACAGTAAGAAGAGGAAGGAAAAAAACCTGGTTATAAAACTAAAATAAAAAATAATATGAGGCAGATAGAGGGGCCAAAAACCTGGAAATGAAGGGGTGGACCTGGGGATTGGGAAGGATGAGTGAGAGTAGAAAACATGAAGAGAATAGTGGCAGAGAAGCTGTGCTAGAGGTGCACAGCCACCTTCATGAAGCCCTGGAAGGGAGAATGAGATTGAACATACTGAGGAAGTTTGTTTCACAGGTGAGCGAAAAGCAGAACATATGAGTGGTGAGCAGTGAGCCAGGATTTTGTAAGTTTCACCAGAATGGGATTACTAAGAGATTGCATATGTCCTGCATAAACCTGAGGGATTGACGGGCGTGTGAGGGGCAAAGAAAGCAAAGGACACAGGCAGGGTACAAGACCAGAGAGGAGACAGTAGAATGCAGAGAGACCAACGACTTGTGAGCAATGTGAAAGTGAAGGCCCAGAGACCCAGATTAATCACCTGAGATTGCAATGATTTTGAAGTTCCACGCGTCAAGGTGAGCAAAGTGTGAGGCAGGGGTGTCAGGCAAAAGGAGAGAGCAGTACTCGATCAATCTGCAAATGAATGCCAATTGTAACCTGATAAAAGCTCAGATTTGTCAAGCAAAGGCTATATCCACGATGGAGGATGTCCAGTTGGCGGACTGAACACGTTCCATCGTTCCAAGTAAATGAAAGAATGAAATAATTTCATTCCTTTCTCATGAGAGCGCATTGTGCTGTGACGACAGACGTTTGAAGACCTTTCAGGACGTGTAACTGGATCAACAATCCCAAAATTGCATCCATGCAATGCAGATAATATGGGATTTAGCCAAGGTTTTGGCAGGTTTGTGAAACTCTTCTGAAGGATACTGAGTGCTAGCAGATGGGACAGTCAGCTAAGTGTTCGCTCTACAGAATAGCATCCTGAGGGATACTGTACCTTACAAATGTATTCGCCATCTAAGACTATACATTAGCGGCAGAATGATTAGCAGAAAGGAATACATGACTTTGGAATTCTATAATATAATAGGAGCTCAGTCTCTGCGTGCCTGCGTGCGTACGTCCGTCCATAAACAATTGTCATATAGGTGATGTATACGCCATATGTATGCACACCATCTATGCTGATCGCCATATTTTTATAAATCAGATGCTAGGCAATCTGCAAACAGTATGATATAGTTGAGTAAGGTGAGGATAGATGGGCCGGTTCAATTTACATTAAAACAAAAACTTCTCCTCATTCATCTTCTTCTTCACTTATAAAAAAGGTGAGTCTCATTCAATCTTGTTTCTCATATCGATTAGATTCAGAAAACACTTGCTATATTCAATACTTTTTTCCGACATTTTCATTTTATTCATACTAGTACACCCGCTCACTGTGGGAGTGGCAGGAAAGGTCATTCCTCTTTGGGGTATATAGATTACAGTCGATCTATGGTCGGGTCTCAAGAACATTGGGCGTGTGTTCATTTACCATGTTTCTTGTGGAGAGATCGCCAAGTGGTTTAAGCATTCGAGCAAGCACTCCATTCAAAACCGGTAAGGAACGGCTGGCTTGGCAAGCACTAGCTAGCTGCTTGGTAAATAAGCACAACCCAGGCTTCCTCCCTTTCAGTTTTGTGATGAACAGCAGGAGCGAGTTTCAAAAGGCCTCCACGGAAAACGCCATGTTATCGCCAGGAAGGATCATGTTACTACCCAACCCTTGTGGGGTATATAGATTACAGTAGATCTTCGCACAGTTCTGTAAGTAAAACTTACCTCACTGATGTCATAATTCCTCCAAATTTCTTAATTTAGTCTTATAAACAGCATTAGCGACTGTTTGAAAAGCTAATCATGTGTGCTTGTGGTTTATAATATTTTTACTTCTGGTGGAGGCCGTTGCTCCCACGAAAACGCCATGATAGTCAGGTTCACTATGTTTTTTCGTTCAAAATTTTGGTAGATTAGCAAAACTATACATTTTTGGAATATTCAGAGCATGAGGAATCCAAAAATTAATGTTTACATTTGCGTAGACACCTTTGCAAAAATGACACTCAGGACAGTGATGAAGATCTGTAAAAGCATATTCCTGAACGGTATAGACCTCGTAGATCCTATGTATAGGACTTATAGTTCAATCTGATACTACCTATAACTTCCTATAACGACCTATAACTTCAAAGGACTTGCAATATCATGTATTATGTAATACAGTTATATCACAAATATAAAGACAATGGTTTTCAATTACCTTTGTTTGTTGCTTTTCTATAATCCTGAGCACTATTTTGAGGCCTTCATTGGATTCCTTGACCCAGAAAACATAGGATTCGCATATTTAATTAAGTCTCTAGGTTGACTAGAACCCGAGATCGCGCAAAATATGTATTTTATGGCGGCCATTTTCAAAATCCAAAATGGCGGCCATGCAGGTGTCTGTGCAAATGCCAACATTGATTTTCAGATTCTCCATGCTCTGATGATTCCAAAAATGTACAGGTTTGCTAATCCCAAAATTTTGAAAGAAATTATACAGACTTGGCATTTAATATGGAATTATTTTTTTTCTTGACTTGGGTTTACTTTCTTAACTCAGTATATCAATCTGGTGAGTTTCTTTCACACTTTGGTGATTTATTTGTTAAAAGAACCATGTCACTGATTGTCTGTCGCAGCAAGAAGTCAACAACAGGATTGTATCACAGGTGGCATGGCAAAATGTACGGACAGGTGCATTTGATGATTGGCTTCACAGTCGGGTATACAAGGGTTGTTGCGTTCTGTATTAGTGGAAAACAACTGCTGCACATCTCCAAAAGTTATTGCCGCTTCCTCTGGAGATGGTCCATCAATTCGACAATGCTGTTTGTCATGGAGTGGTGGCTTTACGAAATTACGGCATGAAACAGCGTGCTATTGCTCGGCAGTATGGCATCACTCAAGGTCAGGTGTCAAAGATCCTGAAACGAAATGCTCAGAGGGGTGTCCCTACTCCAATACCGAGGCCAGGACGTCCCCGCAGAACCACAAGGGGGGATGATCGCCAGCTGCACCGGTTAGTCTGCATTGGCCATACCAAGTCAGCTAATTGGCTTCGGGCTGAGTGGCAGCAACTGACAAATGTGCCTGTATCCAGAAGGCTAGTCAACCAACGACTGGTTCAAGCAGGCTATCGTGCCAGGCGTCACCTGAGAAAGCCACGCCTGACCAGACAACACCGCCAGCGCCGATTGCAGTGGGCCAGAGAGCACCGTCAATGGCAGCCAGGACACTGGAATCACGTGATCTTCAGTGACGAGTCTAGATTTCTGGTCTATCGTCAAGATGGCCGCGTCCGAGTGCGCAGACAAGTGCATGAAGCCTACAACAAAGATTGTATCGTGCCAAGAGTCCAAGCTGGAGGTGGTGGGGTGACCGTTTGGGCTGCTTTTCATGCAGGGGCAAAACTGACCTGGTTGTTCTGAATGGAAACCTGAACCAGTTCAAGTACAGGGCCATTCTGGAAGAAACATTGCTTCCATTTGCTCGTGCAGCCTTTCGAGGAAACTTTGTCTTCCAAGATGACAATGCACGGCCTCATCGTGCTCGCATGATCCAACACTTTCTTGCTGACCGTGGTGTAGAGCATATGGAGTGGCCTGCCATGTCCCTGGATATGAATCCGATAGAGAACTTGTGGGCAGAATTGACGCGTCAAATCGACCACTTGGACCAGCAGCCGACCTCTGTGCCTGAATTGCAGCAGGCTATTGTCACTGCATGGCAAGCGATTCCTGTCCAAACCTTGGCAAATCTCGTGAACAGCATGCCTCAACGTGTACGTGCTCTCCAGAATGCTCGTGGGGGGTACACGAAGTACTGAACTGTAATTTTACTGTCCGTAATCCCAGTCGTAATTTAACTTTTGTTTTTGTTGAAAAATTTTTTGGCTAATGTGCAAAAGAAAGAGATACTTCTGGAAAACGTACAGAAGTTTAACATAGTACTGTCCATGAATTGAGTTCGATATCAGTTTACATCACTTTCAAGGATCAATTTATTTGTTTCGAAATGTCAAATGTGGTTTTTGTTTCTTTTAAAGGTCACATTAACAAAATCTAGAATAATTTCAACATAATTCCAATGAACTTTTGGTTCTAAGACATCTTGAAAAGTAAGTTCACGCCCACAAAAAAAATATTCCATATTAAATGCCAAGTCTGTATTTGTTAACATAGTGAACCTGACTATCTACATCACTGTCCTGAGTGTCATTTTCGCAAAGGTGTCTACGCAAATGTAAACATTAATTTTTGGATTCCTCATGCTCTGAATGTTCCAAAAATGTATAGTTTTGCTAATATCCCAAAATTTTGAACGAAATTATATTTGTTAACATAGTGAACCTGACTATGATAAGCTATTTATAAACGTTGACTCGATGTTTGTTCAAGGAGGAAAAACACCTTGGGGAGGTGGGATACTAATGGTGTTAATATTGTTTTCTAATAACATTAATATTATGCCATTGGTTCACGAGTTATCAAGTGAGCACTATATTCGTCATGTGTGTGCGTCTGTCTGTGTGTCTGTGTGTCTGTCTGTCTGCAGCATAACTACCCGATGATATCATCTGATCTTCATGAAACTTGGGTGGAAGGTCGATATCATGATATAGTTGTGTCCTGCCTAGAGTGGGCGTATTGCGCCCATTGTGGGCGGAGCCACGCCCGAAAAAGATGTATTTTTAGGGGGTAATCGAGTTCAAGCTACATCTTCTCCGAGGGGTTTGGTGGAATCTGACAGGGGTTTCGATATTTGGTTAGGCCAATGTCATGTGTCTAGCCCCACGGAGCTCGATGTTTCATTTCTTTTTCTCATTTTATTTATTTATTTATTTTTCATTTCATTTTTCACCGAATTTTCGGTATTGTGTAGCTAACTACCCTCATAACTGATTATACATTATTTTCTATCTCATCTCAAGGTCAGTAACCTTCGTTTTGACATTTCCCGGCCTGGCCTGTCCGGGCCTGTTTTGGTTATGATCCGTCCTTTGCCATTGAATACCGCTCGCTCGTGAACCATCGTGTCTCCTGACTTATCATTAGTTTTGTTATTCAAAGCGGCCTTGGAAAAACGCGAGGATAAAGCTAATTTAACATTGACAAGTCAGGAGACGACGATGGTTCACGAGCGAGCAGGTATTCAATGACAAAGGACGGATCATAACCAAAACAGGCCCGGACAGGCCAGGCCTGGAAATGTCAAAACGAATGTTACTGACCTTGAGATGAGATAGAAAATAATGTATAATCAGTTATGAGGTTAGTTAGCTACACAACACCGAAAATTCGGTGAAAAATGAAATGAAAAAATATATATAAAAACTTTTTTTTTTAAATGAATAAAGAAAAAAAAAGAAAAAAAATGAAAAATCGAGCTCCGTGGGGCTAGACACACAACATTGGCCTAACCAAATATCGAAACCCCTATCAGATTCCACCAAACCCCTCGGAGAAGATGTAGCTTGAACTCGATTACCCCCTAAAAAGACATCTTTTTCAGGCATGGCTCCGCCCACAATGGGCGCAATACGCCCACTATAGGCAGGACACAACTAGATCATGATATCAACCCCTCACCCAAGTTTCATCAAGATCGGATGATATCATCGGGTAGTTATGCTGCGGACAGACAGACACACACACACAGACAGACAGACAGACACACACACACATGACGAATATAGTGGTCACTTGATAACTCGTGAACCAATATACACCTCAACATGCAACCTCATTGATGGCAATGGTGGGGACAACCCACTCGGGGGAGAAAACCCCTTGGGGAGGGGGACAAATGAATGCGCTACAACCTTCATTATGTAACCCTTGGTCATTGTGTTAAGTTTGGTTGAGATTGGATACGTAACGACAGAATGTATTGGCGTCAAAAATTCATCAGACAGACAGACAGACACCAAATGGTGTATTTTAGTATGATGATGATGATGATGATGATAATAGTAACATAACGCCATGTCAAACAGTATCTTACTATAATTCACCAAATGTCCGTCTGTCTGTTCGAAGGTACCGTAAAAACTGCTGAACTGATCGCAAAGATATTTTGTGGGTAATCCTGGGACCCCTGGGAGTAAAATAGGCTATTTCGTTTTCCCAATTTCAGCTTTGGTCTCCAGCATTCTCAGGTTTGGACTCCCGCATAACATTCGCGTTCGCATAACGTTCATTGTGACGATGTTCTCATTGTGACGATGTATGTGTTCACGGTAGTGTTTGACGTGACGGTGTGAACGTAATTTCGTAATGTTTTTCGTTTCTTAATCCTTTAATGAACGTTTAATGTTTAATGAACGTTTAATGTTAAATAAACGTTTAATGCCCTTCGATGAACCGCCGCACACGCGCGCTACATGCGCTACACGGGCCACACGCGTGCTACACTGGACGGGTCAGCGTGTACCTTGCCCTTCGCCGTCAGGCTCGGGTAAACCGCTGAGCCCCATCCGTGATAGGGACTGGGACTTGAGACAGTGTCCTTCATTAAAAGTATAATAAACGCTGTCTCCATCGATCTTGCCAAGGCCGTAACACCAATCGGCTCAAAATCCTTTTAACTGTTGATTTGGTACAGTTACACGTATCGGGAATTTGGTACATGTATCGGGAGTACATACGACATAGCGATTGTGAACACGATTATCGATCACGATTCACGATCACGATCATCACGATCATCGTGTATCGATCACGATTTGAAACACGATGGAATAATATTTACCGACATGAACAGTGATGTGGCTTTTATTGAAATTCTAAAGATACTGTTTAGATTTTGATGATTTGCGTGTGATATGATTCAACGGATGTTTATATGAATCGTTTAAAATAAAAAAACCTTCAATTTCTGATATTTTTGCCTTTTCATTTGGGCTTCCCAATTGGAGCCCCACCCATAGGGCGGGTACCGTTGCGAGTTTCAGATAATACACCGCCTTTTAAAGCCTCACAAAGCAGGATGCTCTACTTGCAACACAGATGAGAAAAGGATACGAACAAAAAAGCAGCTGATATTTTAATAATTTTTCGCAAGACTTTAAAGGGTGAAAGCTAATTTTTATTTATTTTCTCTTAAAACCTGGCAGTCAAAACACCATACCATCTATTTATTACATAAGCAAAAATAGTAGAAATTCCCTCTTCCCTCTGCACTGTATTCTCCATATGTGAGGGGTGGTGGACTGATGACACTGTAGGGAGGACGCATGTGATCTCAAAATATCCTCTCACGTGCATACGTAAATCAATCTCTATCTATAAGTATAAGATTGGTATTCACATCAGCAAAGCGATGGTCTTATATTCTGGTGAAGTATGAATGCTTATGAGGCCTTTGGCACATGCGCTGTGCGTGTTTTTATGGTGACTCGGTTCGGCTCTTAACATGCCATCACGAGTGTGAAATCTGTGATTGAAATCGTCTTTTTAACATAATTTTCAGCACTTAGATGAAAGAGTGGCAATTTCAAAATGGCTGACCATAATTGTGGTGTTGCTGAATGCAAGTCGGACTCACTAAAACATAGGAACATGAGAAATATCAGTGGAAGAGAGGAAGAGTCGAGTTGGTACTATTTCTTATAAGTACAGGTGAGTAGCGGCAGTGGATGTAACACACACACACACACACACACACACACACACACACACACACACACACACACACACACACATAACAGCTTCTCCTTTTACCAATAGATGCAAAAATCTAGTATAATTTATCTTGTGACCCCAGAGCCAAATAAAAATAATAATAAAACCCTATAAAATAAAACCCTGAGGGTCGTCATTTAAAAAAGATTACAGGATGGATTACGTCATTTCAAAAGTTGCGTATAAATGAACACTTTTTAATATTAAAATTTCACACGTCAAACCGACTTTGACGTCATTTAATAGTAATGCTTTGCAATTTAAATAGACTTATCACAGAAGGAAAACCATCAGAAATGTCATGTCATGTTGTGGGCTTACATAGGATAATGATGTCAGGTAGGAAGTGATGGTGGGTAGGGGAAGGGATGAGGATATTCTGAAGGAGAGTTTGTTGATGAGACACGTGAATGCCAAAATTCTGTATCCAACACCCGCTATCGTCGAATTGAGGGTAAAATAAAAAGGAACGTGTCATCATGTTGGAGAAGTGGTATTGCATCATGGAAGATACTTTCTTTTTGACCAAAAAAGTGATCATGAAGCCCTTTCATGGAATCTGCAGTTTCATGGAAACAATTCAATAAAATGATGACTCCACTCTCTGCCGCTCCATTCCTCATCCCTCAGATCGGCAGTCTGCAGCCTCCTCACTCTCTGCAGACCTGGACAAAATCGCAGACCTGGACAAAATCACAGACTGGTCAAACAAGTGGAACATGTCTTTCAATCCTGACAAATCTCACACTCTTACTATGTCTCTCCGAAAAGACCAACTGGACAACCCTCCCATCTACTTTCTCAACAATCCTCTCCAAGAAGTTCTGTCGCTCAAGCTTTTGGGTCTTATTATCTGCCATGATCTTTCTTGGGAAAACCACATTTCCAAGCTGGCCGCCAAAGCCAGTCGCCGACTGGGCATCCTCCGTCGTGTGAAGTCCTGCCTTGGCACAACTGAGCTCCTCAACAAATACAAGGCTTTCATCCGCAGCTCAATGGAATACTGTTCCCCCCTCCTGTTCTGGTGCTCCTGCCTCACACCTTGCTCGGCTTCACGCTGTTGAAACCAAAGCTTTCAGAATCATTGAAATCTCCTGCGATGAAGCCATCTCCGAGGGCCTTTCACTCACTCACCGCAGGCAGGTTGGTGGTCTTTCTGTCTTCTACTGACTCCTCTCCGGCCTTGCTCCCCCAGCTCTCTCTGTGCTCTGTCCCCAAAATATTCCTACAGGTCGCACAACCAGCCAGCTTGGCAAGCAACCCTCTTATGGTTAAACTGCCAAAATATAGGCTCTCTGCTCACCATCACTCTTTCATTCCCCTTTTCTCCCGCCTCTGGAACAAACTCCCCCACTCCCTTCAATCCCACTCCTCCCTCCAGGTCTTTAAAACAGCTGTTCACCACCATCTCTTATCTTCCCCCATCCAAAAGCTTGACCTTTTCTACCCCCGCTAATTCACCCCAGATACACTTTTTTGAAATTCCAACTTCTTTCCTGGAAGTCCTTGCAGTGTTCCTATATTTTATACCTCTCCCACCTCCCCCCAAGCCCTCTCTCTCCCGCAGTTCTCTCGATGTCCCTGCTCTCAAATGTTGTGTTTGTGTCCTTCCCCCTCTCTCCCCATCTTGTCTACCGCTCCCCTTATTTTGTGTTTTATGTGTCGGTTTGACTTTTTGTGTGATTGATGTTAGCTCTTTCACGAGCCTCGATCTTGTATACAAAAAAAAAAGAAAAAGTTTGGCAAAAGGAAATTCTCATTATCTTGGATGTGCAATGTGAGTTAAGAAAATGGATGATGTGGTGTGGATATCACTCAAGCTGTATGAGCCAAGTGGCCTGTTTGCTTGTACCTGCATGTCCTTTTCATGTGAATTTGGTGTAAAATCATATTTATATATTTTTATGCGGACCTTTGTTCATTTCTAGCATGGAATTAGCAGTCAAGCTGGCTGTCTCATATGATTACACTTGCTTACTCAAGGTAAAGATCTCGCACGTGACTGGGAGACGGGACGACAAATTGATGAATAAACGTTCACCCATAAGAGGGATGTTTGTGTATGTGTCTGTCTGTGTGTCGCAGTTTTTATCAGAGATGGTTGAGCCGATCTTCATAAAACTTTCAGCGATTTTTTGAAAAAGAAAAAAAAAGAAAAAATATTTTGAACATTTTGAAAAAAACAAAGTATGTTTTTTTTTCGATTTTTTAAAAATTGCTCTACAGTGCCTAAGCCATTGTAGCTATGTAAAATATAATATTAAATGATACCCGACCCCATCCCTTAATGGGTACAGGGAAGTGTTTTAGGCCTCCATAAAAAATAGGAAAAAAAAAATCAAAATTTGATTTCTTCATAATACCAACTAGAACAGCAGCGGGCAACGCCAGATATCCCCTGCTCGTATTCCATAAAATACGTCCGGTGGAGATCGATTGGGGTTTAGGATGTAACGTTTGGGCAACGGTCGTCAGTTGTGCAGCAATATAAAAGTTCTTAAAACCGGTATCAACCCGATTTCCTCAAACAGATAAACAGAAAATGACCACGAGAGGGCGTCGTGTTCGGAAATCCGCATTATTGTTGGCATTGGAAACCTTGATTATCACGGGTTCAAGACAAGTATCCAGCATCTTCACATCATCGTGCCCGATCATCCTTATCACAAACACCTGTTAAAGCCTTAGGCTTAGGGATTCAATGTATAATGAGAATAATCTCAACCCGACATGTTTGTTATTTTTTTAATTTTGAGTGGCTTTTCATAAGCACCATGTACAGGGTGTCTCAAAACTGTTGCAGGGATTTTTTTTTCTTTTTGCGGAGTAGCCTTGGATGCTGATTTGGTGGACTTTGGCGTATTTATCTCACTTTGTGCAAATTGTATGGTAGCTCTTTGAGTTCCACGATGAAACGGTGGATGCAACCTCGCCCAAGATTACGGCGCAGTCGAAGGCCCGTGATGTGCACCGTATGAACATGATGGTTGTGAAGGTGTTGGACATTTTCTTGCCTGTGGTAATGTTGCCCACAAACCGGAAACCACCACAGCATCTGAACCTTTCTACAATACATGGAAGCTGTTGACTAAACAATTGTGGGAAGTCCCAAAAATTGGAGCATCGTCTGGCACTGGAGTTGTCCATACATACTGTCATATATACATACATGACAGTTGTCTATACATACGTCTATGCATCACTGGTGGATGCTTTGAGCATCTATCTATAATTCCAGTAATCTCTGTGTGTGTGTGTGTCTGTGTGTGTGTGTGTGTGTGTGTGTGTGTGTGTGTGTGTGTGTTTGTCTGTGACCGCTGTTTCTCGACAACTACCGGTCCGATATACTTTAAACTTGCCAGGTATATTGCTGGGGACCCGAGGATGTGCCTTTTCAAGGTTTGAAATTAATCGGAGAAGTAGTTACCGAGCTATGGCGATTTAGCCGTTCGCCGTTCGCTTTGGCTTTGCGAATGGACCAAACCATTTCATGTAAATAGAGGGGGGGGGGGGGGGGGGGTTCTGTGGTCGTTGCGAATGGACCAAACCATTTCATGTAAATAGAGGGGGGGGGGTTCTGTGGTCGTTACTGCCACGTGGTTTCAACGTTTTTTTTTGTTGTTGTTGTTTGCACGCATGCTTTTTTGCACGCACGTACGGGCATGTCCTAGTCTTTTACAAATTCCCTAGCAGCCAAACCTGAAGGATCTGGCCTGAAGAAATGTCGTTCTGAGAAGATAGTGTCACGTGTCAGCACAGGTAGAGAAACAAAGGCTCTCCAATGCTGACGTTTCCCTGGGTATTTTAATCAGTAAATTTAAGATTTCTTTGACATTGCACAGGCTTCCACAGTTCCTCTGACATCACAGCTCTCTATTTTTACCTCTGTCACCAAAGGTGGATGGAGGTTATGTTTTCACCTCTGTCTGTCCGTTTGTCTGTCTGTCAGTTTGTGAACAAAATATCTCAAAACTTTGTGGACGGAATCAGACGAAATTTCGCAGAGATGTAACGTATGTGACAAAGACGAAATTATTAGATTTTGGTGACGATCCGGCTACTATAATTTTTTAAGTGATTCTTCACCATTGGGAGATAGGACCAAAAACGATACACAGCAGGATATCTCAAAAAGTTGTGGACGGATTTGGACGAAACTTGGTGAATGACATGGTTAGGTGACAAGAACAAGCTGATTAGGTTTTGGTTCAGGTCAGCAGATCCAGCCCGTCAGTGGGATACAAAACATAAACTGTCCTGCCTTGGGGATGTGTGCCTGAAGGCATGTTTAATGTCTGCAGCTGCGGAAAAACACAAGTCGGGTTTAAAACAAGAACGGGCTTACCATGTTTAGCTTTTCGAGGTTACTTTATGAAGCTTTATTTGGCTGGAAGAGCGCAGGAGTTTATATATATATATATATATATATATATATATATATATATATATATATATATATATATATATATATATATATATCTATACTTATATCTATACATCTATATATATATATATATATATATATATAGATAGATATATATATAGATATATATATATATAGAGTCACGTGAAAAAGTAAGTACACCCCATGTAAAGTTTTGACTTTTTCAACATATTTCAACATACAGCTATTTGATCTTCATTTCAACAATATTGAGAGATAAAGGTGATATAATATAACAAATATCATGAAACATTTACATTTTGTGGTCCATTGTATAATTCACAGTGCATTCATAAAGTATTCAGACCCCTTCACTTTTTTCACATTTTGTTATGTTGCAGCCTGATGCTGAAATCGTTTAAATTCATTTTTTCCCTCACCAATCTACACTCAATACCCCATAATGACAAAGAGAAAACAGGATTTTAGAAAGTTTTGCAAATGTATTAAAAAGAAACAACTGAAATATCACATTGACATAAGTATTCATACCCTTTATGACACTTGAAATTTAGCTCAGGTTCCTCCCATTTCTCTTGATAATCTGAGATGTTTCTACACCTTGATTGGTAGTCCACCTGTGGTAAATTCAATTGATTTGACATGATTTGGAAAGGCACACACCTGTCTATATAAGGTCTCACAGCTGACAATGCATATCAGAGGAAAAACCAAGCCATGAGGTCGAAGGAACTGCCTGCAGAGCTCAGAGACAGGATTGTGTCGAGGCACAGATCTGGGGAAGCCTACAAAAAATCTCTGCTGCATTGAAGGTTCCCAAGAGCACAGTGGCCTCCATAATTCTTAAATGGAAGAAGTTTGGAACAACCAGGACTCTTCCTAGAGCTGGCCGCCCGGCCAAACTGAGCAATCGGGGGAGAAGGGCCTTGGTAATTGAGGTGACCAAGAACCCGATGGTCACTCTGGCTGAGCTCCAGAGATCCTGTGTGGAGATGGGAGAAACTTCCAGAAGGACAACCATCACTGCAACACTCCACCGATCTGGGCTTTATGGCAGAGTGGCCAGACGGAAGCCTCTCCTCAGCGAAAGACACATGAAAGCCCACTTGGAATTTGCAAAAAAGCACCTGAAGGACTCTCACACTGTGAGTCCTTCGTGACTGAGCACATGATTATTAATGCAATAAAGCAGAGAAAATGAAAGCACAAGTACCAGAGGAAAGGACAGAGGAATGGCAGGAAGATGAGCAACATTCTAAATTATTATTCCTGACAGCACTAATTGGGGTAATTACGAGACGACTTATTCTAACATTGATTAGGAGATAACTATTGAATTAATTAATCTCCTTACCCTCTGAGGCATTTATGTCACACTTGCTCCTACTCCCTCCCTCTGAAAAAAAAAATTGTCCTGAGTCTCACTTCACTCAATATGGGAGAGGGACAGGAGGAAAATGTCAATTTACCAACAAGCACAACTGTCCTCCGCTAATCCCAGTACAATTGTTGTGAGTTCAGTTCACATACCTATTTTCTTCTTAAGAATCCTCCCATTTATCACATATCCATCCCCTAAGCATAACACTTAACATTTCTAAATGCCATTATAAATAAATAAAATGAAAGGGGGCTCTGGGGATGGCCATGGGCAGCTCAATACTATCCACATTGTTAAGCAAGCAGTAAAAAAGGGTGTGGAGGAAGAGGAAATTACTGTCCATGGGGGATGGGGAAAAGCAATAAAAAAAAGTAATTGTCCATGGGGCAGCAATACACGTGTCAATGGGGCACAAAGGGAAAGTTATTGACAATGGGGCAGAAAATAAAAAGTCGGAGTCCACAAACGAGTTTACTACCAATGTTAGACCAATGACAGTGGTGAAGGTGATGGCATCAGCAGTGGTCATATTGCAAACTATTAGCTGGATGTTTTGGTGGATGGTTTTGGCAGCAGTGGGAGATGGCCAGATTTAAAGATTGAAGACCGCCTCCCTCCGACCCCACCCCCAACCTTGTGAGAAAGCAATGGATATGGCCATTAAGAACTTGGATATGGCCATTACAATTGAAGACCCGGGTGGAAGAAGTACTCGAGTCAAAAAATAACACTATGTAAAATTATTACAGACATGGACTCTTACCATACTGTCGATTAAGTTACTGGTTGTAACTCACTTTGCCCAAGAATGTGAGTTAAGTACTTCTTCCACTCAGGTCATCAACTGCTCACTACTTTGTGCTCAGCACAATCGGCTGGCTGAGCAATGGGGCCCCTTATCAGTCCTCCTTGCCTAGCCCTATCTCGTGATGACACCCAAGACCTTGGGGCTGACCTGGATAGTCAACCACACAATCCCTAACTATCCATGGTGCCCTCCCTGGCACCACACTGTGCCTTCTTGGCACTCACACCACGAACCCCTTATTCTTGGTACCCAGGATTCTAAACTCCTGAACAAACTTGCCCTCTTGGATTCCCTGGTGGCTCTCAGCCACTCATGAGGCCTGAAGGCTCGATGCCTTCCATTACACTCTCCCTACTACCTCATGGGCCACACTCCTAGTCCATGAAATATACATTTGCATTTAGAATCCACAATTCCAACTACAAATTCCTTCATGCCCAATTACCAGAAACTTTACAGTTCCCATTTTCAAATTCTCTAATCAACCTATATCGCCTACAACCAACTGGAGACTGCTGCGAGCAGGGGTTGCTGCTTGCACAAGCACTCTCCTCACAACATTACACACACCTAAAATTTGGTCACAATCACACATTTTACACCCGCACAGCATCACACTTTCCCATTTATTTTCCATTCATCCTAAATTCCACCAGAGCAAGAAAATGGAGAATGAGAAGACCCCCGAACACTACCAGTCATCCAATTCAAACCAATTCACCCATGTAACATTTATCGAAACTTTTCCAAAGTTTGGTATATTTTCTCTAAAATTTCTGAAAGTAAAAAAAAAAAGTAATGCTCTGATTAATTTAGACATTAAGTTTGCATTGGCCTTAGGTCCACTCTGCTCTCTTCCACCCGTAAATTAATCACTGTTGATAACTACAGTCACCTCTTGTAGCTCCTTTGCTGTCCCATAGTGTTGATGTTCGCCTTGTTGGTGCTTACAGCTCCTGGACTCCACCTTTTCACCAAGGCTCTCAAAGCTGATGCAGTCACCCACTTTGATCCCAGCCTTTCCCCCCACTCTTTAGCATGGTGATTTCACCATACTGGCCCAGATTTTTCCTTATTGGCCTCTACTGAGCTTGTGGCAGCTAAAGAGGTCTGCATCAGGTCCAACCTTTTCTCCTTAGCTTCTGCCGAGCCTGGGCCAGCATTCTCTGTGCGGTCCTATCCAGCCTTATATCTACCCGGCAGTATTTCTCCTGGCTGGTGGCGTTTCTCCAACCACTTTCTGCTCAGCCCTAACCATGGTGTCCACACTGCACACACCACTTACACATGCGCACATGCAAACAAACTCCCACTGAAAGGAGGTTCAAACCAGGAATCCTCCAACTTGGCTTCACTCCTTCTCACCATTAATATGTGCATCCACGTACCTGGCGAACCCGACCTGCACTACTCCAAGCGGTCGCACCTCTCCGCCAGGTCACAACACTGTTGCTTTTCACATTCTGCTCTTCATTCTGGGTCTGCAAGCACTCAACCACATTGGACCTCATTGCTCCCAGACACCTCTGCATCTCCTCTTTTCGGTTTGGAGAGGCAACCAACCACTCTGCTCCATGGGTTTCTCTGCCACCCTGCACTCCATTGTCTCGACACTACCCGTGCATATCTCTACTAAACTACCTGTGGGCATCTCTACTCCACTCCCCATGAGCATTTCAACACGAACTTATTTTGCTGCCGTTTTGTCTTGCTTAGACCCAATTGCAACATTGCCTCCATGTTTGGAGTATGCATGTTTGCAGCTGCCACTGCCAGCAACATGACCATTAATCGGCCCATGTTACCTTTCCCCAGGGGACATTGCTCTCGAACTGCAGCTCAGAGCTGGTCAGCTAGAGGATGCCATTACTGTGACCTCTAGTTGCTCCTCTATCTCCATTTTCATCGATGTTGCCACGATATGTAAAAAAAATAAATGTCCATCCTCCTTTCAATCAAGAACATCCTCCATTGCATTTTGCGCTTCTTATAAAAGAAAATCAATCACACCCTATCAGTTTAACAAAATTAATTTTGAGCCAAAGTTGCACTCAATTTAAAATTTTAATTGAAAATTTCTCCCAGCCAGCAACAATTTTAAAAACTTTTAATTTGGGTACTATCCCAAACTCCTTATATCAATTGTAACAAGGGATTGAACTCAAATTTTATTTTTAAGGGGGTTCCAAAACCCACTTAAACGCCAATTGAACCAGAGTGAGATTTGGATTGTTCTGCTCCTGAACTCCAACTGTAACGGGACCCGGTCTTCCTGAAGGGACGAGACGCTTACTCATCAGAGAAAAGGCCAAAAAAAAAATATTGCTGGTCTCTGATCAGACCAAAGTTCCAGAATTGATGCGGCGATGCGGTTTTTTTTTTCCTTGTTTTTTTTTGAAAAGCATGGATATAGAGGTTTTTCGTGTCCTCATGCCTTGCGGTCCTCCTCATCTGCTGTGGCGCCGTCCAAAGAGAAATTAAAGACAGCTAATGGGACTGGTAGGCCTTTTTGTAAATAATGAACACAAGCTTAAGTTATTTTAAAATGTATTTATTCTGAAAATTAAGTTCTTCAAGCATATTATAGACTGCCATTTCGTTCTCGAGATCGCCTCGCCGCACCGTCAAACATTCCAATGCGTCGATCGCGTCAACACTGCGCATGCGCAAGTGGTCTAACAGGCCGATGGTCTCCCACGATCTCTTCTCCCTGTCC
This sequence comes from Myxine glutinosa, assembly GCF_964187855.1. NCBI lineage: Eukaryota > Metazoa > Chordata > Myxini > Myxiniformes > Myxinidae > Myxine > Myxine glutinosa. Next base: position 125,851,997 of record NC_136263.1, read on the forward strand.
ACCAGATTATCACAGACACTTACAACTTCATGACAAACGAGATAGGATCCGGTCCGAACTAACGAGACCACCCGCAGCTCTCTAGGCCTTCTGGTTGCTTCACACGAACCCGACAAAGAACGTCTTCGTTTCAATAAATGACAAAATCCAGCCGATAGAGGCCTTGCATCGCGTGAGCGTCGTCCATGGCAACCGGTTCCGGCCGCCATCTTGGGTGGCATAAACAACATGGCGGGAAAGCTGTCGTTTGATCAGACAGACCTGTCAGTTTACGCCCGTAGCTTGCCCGTTGAGGCGTTTTCGCGGTATTACGAGAAAACTGAGGCTGTGCCATCTGCCTGTGGACCCGTGTGGACCGACAAGTACGCCACACACACTCCACACGTATTCCACAAGTACGCCACACACACTCCACAAGTAGGCCACATGTACGCCACACACACTGCACACGTACGCCACACGTATGCCACACACACTCCACACGTACGCCACAAGTACGCCACACACTCCACACGTACGCCACACGTACGCCACACACACTCCACACGTATGCCACAAGTACGCCACACACACTCCACACGTATGCCACAAGTACGCCACACACACTCCACAAGTCCACCACACACACTCCCAAGTATGCCACACACACTCCACAAGTACGCCACACACACTCCACACGTATGCCACACATACTCCACACGTATGCCACACACACTCCACACGTATGCCACACACACTCCACACGTACCCCACAAGTACGCCACACACACTCCACACGTACCCCACAAGTACGCCACACACACGCCACAAGTACGCCACACGTACGCCACACACACTCCACACCTACACCACAAGTACGCCACACACACTCCACATGTACGTAACCAAATGCCTAATCCTGCTTTTCGCTTCGCGAGCGAAGGTAACAACCTCATGAGCCGTATTCTCACCTGAGAGCTGCAGTCGAGGCAGCCATGAATCCGTTTTAGCGCGATGTGTCGTCCGGGAAACGGTAGAATGACAAGCCGGATCCCTTCTGTAATCGAGCTGTACATCCGACGGCACAACAACTCTTTACCATCGTGTAGGGCGCAATTTATATGTGAGACGAGTTGCAAATTGCCGCCATTACGTATGGTGGCAGAAACACCCAAGCGGTCACGTGACTAAGATGATGACGTCACATGCAACTTCCCGATTGGAATCATGACGTCACGGCACACAAAACTACTCATATCTTTGGAACGGCTTGTTGGATTTGGACAAACTAAACGCAGTTTTGTAGGGGAGAACCGTGCGCGAACGTCGATACCAAATTGGAAAAAAAAATTTGTTGACGCGCAGGGTCAAAATCGATGCGCGCGCTGACCAGAATCCGGAAATATATTTTTCTCGGCCTAACCTCCACAGAATAAGCCTGGCAATAAAGGTGACTTGGCCCAGGTGTGAGCCATGAACATTGGAAAATTACTCTTGCATTTCAATTTTCGCACCAAGATTTTTGCACACTTATTTTTCACCAAAATAATTGACGACGCTGGAGAAAAAAAAATATCCCAAAACTAGAAAGGCGCTCAGTAGAGGGCATGTACCTCCACCAGGCTAAGCGGTTTGTTTTGTATCTACAGATAGGCTGGATCTGGATCCGGATATTAACCAAAATCTAATCGGCTTGTTCATGTCACTTACCCAACTCATCCACCAAGTTTTGTCAAAAGTCATCCACGACTATTTTGAATTATCATGCTATATGACGTTTTTGGCCCCATCTCTCAATGGTGAAGAATCACTTTAAAAAAAAAAAAATTCTCATATCCGAATCCGTTTTCGGATCTTCACCAAAATCGAATCGATTTGTCCTGATGCACTTTAAGAAGATGAATTGTGTTGCACTCTTGGTTTCACTCAGAGCCAAAGCTCTTACTGTGAAACCTAATCGGCTTCCGAAACCCACCGCTGGTTGTACTACTGTCCAATGCAAAATGGTGGTGTTGCATCAGGTGGCAGAGGTTAAATTGGTCTAAAATGAGAGAAAAAGATGCTGCTTGCCAAATAAAATTTGGCATCAACATTATTCATGCATGCTCTCCCATCATTTCAAAAGTGAATGTTGAGCTTTTCAAATGCAGTGCAAGAATCAGCCACCATAAACGGGAGACAGACAAATGAACGCATGGACAGACACCTCCTCGAAATCCACATTATTTCGTTGTTCTCCTCTTTTCCTTTTATAAGTGGTGAGGTCCAATTGTACCAATCTCCTGCAATGGCTTGACCACAATACTCTGCATTATACTCTGTCCTCTGCCACCTCTCTCCACTCTCCAACCATCCCCACCTTACTGATTTCTCTCTTCACACAATCCTCCCACCTCAACCGTGCTCGACCTATTTTCCTCCTACCTTGTTCCCTCAACCTATCAGCTCTTGTACCATTCTCTCTTCCCCCATCCACACCAAGTGTCCAGCCAATCTCAGCCTGCATTTCACCAATCTCCCTGTCAAGTTCATCTGCACACCAATCTCCTCCATCAGTTCATCCATTCTCCTTGTATCCACTCTCTTCACTCCTGCAATCCTCCTGACCCGGTTGTTCTCGCATACCGAAAGGCACTGTTGTTGGCTCTCTGTCAGTGCCACCGTTTGCAGATCGTAAAGGTAGGCTGGTGTGATGCACAACATCAGAACTTTTTCATTCAATCTCCTTTAAATCTTTCTGACTGCCGTGACACCCTCCATCCTCCTCCACACATTCGCACCCACCTGAATCCTCCTCTGCACCTCTGCCTCTGATTTACCATCCCTGGTCACTGTTCCACTCTGATACTCAAACCTATTTCCTTGTCTGATGTCCTTCCCCTCGAACCTGATATTCATTTATTTTCTCTGCTGCCCAACCCACATCACTTCCGTCTTCTCGATGCTCATTTTCAGCCCATGTTTCTCAAATGCCTTCTTCCACTCCCGCACAACTTCCTGAATCTCCCAACCACTCTCCACCACAGCTACCAGATCGTCCACATACAATATCCTCCCCAGAATATCTTTCACGTTTGCCTTCCTGCTTACCAGCTCCATCACCATGATAAACAGGAGTAGGCTGAAAGCGATTCCCTACCTCAAAACGATGTTCACATTGAACTCCTCCGACATCCCAGGACCGACCAAAACTCTTCCCTTTGTTACCCTTGTACATCCCATTCACCAACCTAACTTCTGCCTCTGTTACTCCCATTCATCTCAGTGTGGCCATCACCATCTCTCTCAGGACAGTGTCATAGGCCTTCTCGAAATCCACAAATCTCAATGCTATTTCACCTTGAACCTCCAACCTCTTCTCCACCAGCTGTCTCAGCGTGAACATCCCATCTGTCGTTCCCCTACCCATTTTGAGCCCCTCCTGCTCTTCTCCGTTCTCATTCTCTACACTCTTCCTTATCCTCCCATCCAGAACCCCCTCCAGCACCTTTATGACATGACTATGTAGTGGAATGCCCCTGTACCTCCCTGAACATTCCCTTTCCCCTTGTATATCGGCACAATTAACTCTGTCCTCCACCCCTCTGGAATTGACCCATCTCTCATAACACACCCACCTGAATCCCAAATCCATCTCTGGAATTAAATAAGCCAAACAGTTCAATCTTGGTTTCCTCAGACCACAGAATCTTGTTTCTCACAGTCTGAGAGTCCTTTAGGTGCTTTTTTGCAAACTCCAAGCGGGCTTTCATGTGTCTTTCCCTGAGGAGAGGCTTCCGTCTGGTCACTCTGCCATAAAGCCCAGATCGGTGGAGTGTTGCAGTGATGGTTGTCCTTCTGGAAGTTTCTTCCATCTCCACACAGGATCTCTGGAGCTCAGCCAGAATGACCATCGGGTTCTTGGTCACCTCTCTTACCAAGGCCCTTCTCCCCCGATTGCTCAGTTTGGCCGGGCGGACAGCTCTAAGAAGAGTCCTGCTTGTTCCAAACTTCTTCTATTTAATACTTATGGAGGCCACTGTGCTCTTGGGAACCTTCAATGCAGCAGAAATTTTTTTTTGTCAGCTTCCCCAAATCTGTGCCTCGACACAATCCTGTCTCTGACCTCTGCAGGAAGTTCCTTCGACCTCATGGCTTGGTTTTTGCTCTGATATGCATTGTCAGCTGTGAAACCTTATATAGACAGGTGTGTGCCTTTCCAAATCATGTCCAATCAATTGAATTTACCACAGGTGGACTCCAATCAAGGTGTAGAAACATTTCAAGATGATCAAGAGAAATGGGAGGCACCTGAGCTAAATTTCAAGTGTCATAGCAAAGGGTATGAATACTTATCTCAATGTGATATTTCAGTTTTTTATTTTTAATAAATTTGCAAAACTTTCTAAAATCTTGTTTTCTCTTTGTCATTATGGGGTATTGAGTGTAGACTGATGAGGGAAAAAATGAAATTAAACGATTTCAGCATAAGGCTGCAACATAACAAAATGTGAAAAAAGTGAAGGGGTCTGAATACTTTCTGAATGCACTGTATATATGTATATATATATATATATATATATATATATATATATATATATATATATATATATATATATATATATATATATATATATATATATATATATATATATTGTTGCGGTTTTGAGATTGTACATATGACATCATTAAAGGTTAAAGGTTTTCCCCCCATAGTTAGTCCACAAGCAACACTTAGGCCCACTTAGAATATTAGTTATGTCATAGTATGTGTAAGAGTTGCCATTTCCCTAGTAATATCTGCGTTGTGTAAAGAAATGAGCTTAGGTCCTTTCATCTTTGCACCACCCCCCAATTACATCAGTGGGCATAATTTATCCCGTGCCCCATTTGGCATCCCTCAAGTTTGTTACGCTTTGGCTACCTGCAATTTGTTACGCTTTGGCTGCCAGCAGCGTTCGCTGCCCTTTGTTGGCTCGAAACTAGCCAAGTGACACGAGGTAAGCCTGAAAGGGGGAGGAGCGCGGCGTCGGGGTGTGGCAGAGTGGAGGAGCACGTCAGAGGCGGTGACGGTAAGGAGCAACAGCCAACCAGGGCTCAGAGGGAATGGCGTGATAGGGCGTGGTGAAGAACGTCTGGTGAGTTCCAGAGGGTTCCACGGGCATGGCAATAAAACCCGTTGCGCGAGGCCCCCACCTAGAGTTGAGTTGAGAAGGGAGAGGCGCTTGTGAGTTCGCAGTTCTGAGATGAGTTGAGATGAAAAGGGATGTGCAGTGTTGAGTGGAGTTATGAGAAGGGAGAGGCAGGCGCTTGAGTTGCAAGAGAACTGTATTGAGAGGGCTGAAGCCAAGCACTGGTTGGAGGACTCATCGGACCGGCGTGCAGACGACAGTGTCGAGAGCCCTTAATTGATTGAGAAGCACATTGTTCGCGTTTATTGAACTATTCGCTTATTACGTACGCGGCCGCAGCCGCCAGTGTAACCGCCTGAGCCCAGCCTACCGTTCGCCCTGTAATAATCCCGTGCGCGAAAACGACACGCGGAGAGCTCCTGGCCGCTGTATTCATCTTCTTCGCGGTGCGAGTTGGGGACCGGAGCGCGAGCTGCCTGGATGCCATCCCTGGACGTGCTGACCTGGTCAACTGCAAACCCCGTGTGAGTGTGTCTGAGTGTGAACGGGCCCGTTTGTCCAGGGATAAGTTAAGACTGTGATTAAGACTGCACTGTGTTTTCTTCTTCTGATTATTGTACAAAGTGTAAATAAATTCTGTTCTTCCTTTCTTCCAAATTCGACAGTTTCTGTGAATTCCATCATTGGGTAAGCGTGGCACGATTAAGAACCGCTTGGATCGGGTTTAGTCATTGATAACAGCTCGGGTCACGGGTTCGCGACCGCTCGGCGTATCCACAAACACCCTGATTCGGGCCGGGCTTATTTCCTCGTTTCTGGGTGGCGCGAGTACTTAGGTATTAGAGATTAGTCCTACGACCCAACTTTGCGCTGTCCGGGAGGGACGTCATAGGTCCCGGGTCCCGTCGGCTAGTCAAAGACGAGGGGACTAATCCCCCCTTGGTAAGGGGAAAAGGCCGGTGCTGAGATCCGCAACAATATATATATATATATATACATATATATATATATATATATATACATATATATTGTTATGTGCTCCTCCCCAAACCCCGCTCATGGTGTACCTCCGAGCCCCGAGTGGAGTCACGGCAGAAAGATGTTATTCTGTATGTCAAAGATCAATGGTGAAACCACACCAATTGTTACCAACAAACAAGTATTGTATTAAGGTCACACAAGAATAACAGTACAACAACAATATTAATCAATTGTACAACCAATATATCATTTCTATGATGGTACAATCAGTTTCGTACAATATAACTCACTGTGCTCCAAGTGAGCGAAAATAACATTCCCAATGTCTCTGTCCCAGCTTCAAACCAAGGTCGATCCACGCTCCAGTAATCGTCAGAACGATGTTGTATCGAGACCAGAATCCCGCTCGGTTGACAGTCACACTGCCAAAGATAGGCAAAAGTGTCCTCAAGAGGCGGCTGGGAAATCACACCTTTGGGTATGGACGTTCAACGGCTCCCAATCGGTGAACCGCAAATTCACACTCAAAATCCATGTTACACACACACACCAGGTTACGTCTGGATGCGGTGAAATGGTTGAAGCGAGGTGAAAAACCTGGAGCGATGCGAAAATCCAGCGCGAGGCAAAATGGCCAACGGTTCGTTCTCGAGACTTAATGGCACTCCAATGATTCTTTTTGGAATCAACCGCAAAACCTGTCACAGCGATAACAACTCTGTCACAGGAATCCCTTTCCCAGGAAACGCCAAAGTTCGCTAGTGACCCCCGTTCGCCAGCGTTTGTTCCAGACCTCCAAGTAGCTCGGCTCCTTCACTGACCTTACTCGCTCCGCCTCTTATTCCTCTTTTTCTTCCTCTTCGTCCGGTTCTCGATCCGGTTTCCGGTTTCTTTTAAAACATTAATTTATTTTACCATTTGAAAACATATCTCCATTTCACTTAAATGATAACAATAAAAGTACATGGAACCAAAAATGTTTACAGTGGATGAGAACCACAACAACGGAAGTGACGAATCCCTAACAATATATATATATATATATATATATATATTTGTTACGATTATTATTTCTTATTTTGTGTATAAGAGTGAGTGGGTGAGGGTGTGTGTCTTTGCATGAACTAATTTTTGCATGAGTGCATGTTTTTGTATGTTGAGTGGTATATGTTGTAAGGGTAGGTGGTTGGTTGGTGTTGTGTGTGTATGTATGTGTATATGTGTGTGTGTGTGTGTGTGTGTGTGTGTGTGTGTGTGTGTGTGTGTGTGTGTGTGTGTGTGTGTGTGTGTGTGTGTGTGTGTGTGTGTGTGTGTGTATGAATGATCTGGGGTTCTCCTCTGCTGGTGTTTTCGTTTCCTGTATTTTGCTGTGTTCGTATTTATTTCTCATTATTTATTTATTTCTCTTATTATTGCTTGTTTGTCCTGCATTTTCGTTCGTCTTTTCCCTTCCTGCTTTCCCCCATCCTTCCTCCTGTTTGGGGGGCGTTGCCCACCAGACAGGGGGGAGCCTTGTGCTCCCCTTCGTCTCCCGTCACGTCTCCCGGTACGGTCACCCACATCCCTAATGGGATTATGGTTGGGATGGACCGAGGGCAAGTCTTTTACACGGGACAGCCGAAATTATTCCGCCGATGCGGTCAACTTGGTCACTTGATTACTGGGTGTACAGTGAACATCTGCACTCAGTGTGGCGAGTTGGGACATTTGAGGGAGCGCTGCACCCAAGTGGTGCGGTGCAACCTCTGTGGTGCGTCGGGGCACACTTTCCGCTCCTGCCCACAGAGTTACGCGAGCAAGATGCGTGCTGCTGCGGGTGGGAGTGGGGGTGTTGCCCCAGGGACAGGGGATGGTGTGCCCCCAGGGACAAGGAAAGGGGACGGTGTGCCTCCAGTGACCAGGGGGGGTGTTGCCCAAGGGACAGGGGAGGGGGTTGCCCAAGGTACAGGGGAGGGGGTTGCCCAAGGGACGGCGGAGGGGGTTGCCCAAGGGATGGGGGAGGGGGTTGCCCAAGGGGCGGGGGAGGGTGTTGCCCAAAGGACAGGGGAGGGGGTTGCCCAAGGGACAGGGGAGGGTGTTGTCCAAGGGACAGGGGAGGGGGTTGCCAAAGGGACGGGGGAGGGGGTTGACCAAGGGACGGGGGAGGGGTTGCCCAAGGGACGGGGGAGGGGGTTGCCCAAGGGATGGGGGAGGGGGTTGCCCAAGGGGCAGGGGAGGGTGTTTCCCAAGGGACAGGGGAGGGGGTTGCCCAAGGGGCAGGGGAGGGTGTTTCCCAAGGGACAGGGGAGGGTATTGCATCTGGGGTCGGGGAGGGAGGGACTAATGTGTTTGTGTGTGTGTCAGCCCCCCGCCCTGTAGAAAGTAAAGGGAGGGAGTTGGAGGGGGAGGAGAACAAGGAGGGAGGGGCAGATCAGGACCTGGATGTGGCTTCACCGGGTGTCGGGCCCACTGCGGTGGGAGGGGAGGAAGCACAAAGAATGGTGGCTCCGGTGGCGGGGTCAGAAGAAACATCCTCGGTGCCAGAAACCCTGCTGCCGGAGGCTGGAAGTGATGGCTCCTCCTCCGGCTATGAACAAAGCGACCCCGGACAATGGGTGGAGAAGAAGCGTCGGAGGAGGAGCCAGTACAAAGGGAAAGCTCCTCTGGGCAAAGCCCCACAGGGGAAGACCGCAAGAACATCGAAGACAAAAACCCCTGTGGGGCGTAGAGCCCCCCGTGCATCAAGCGACCCATCCAGGCCTGGGGGATCGCCTGCTCGTGGTAGGGGTGGGGTGCAGTCGGGGTTGGCCACAGCAGGTCTCCGGGGGAGGGCCCAAATGCAGTCTTCCCCTGAACGCTCACATTCCCGTTCCCCCGTGAGTCGTTCCCCACCCGTTGACCTCACCCCTCCTCCGGGGGCAGCTGTGGGTTGGGCAACCCCCTCCCCTGTCCTTCAAGGAGGGTTTGCTCGTGGAGGACTGGTTGGCTTTCTTCCCCGGATGGCGGGCGAGGGGGGGTAATTTATTTGACCCCCGAGGAGGAGGACCTCACCCTGCTACCTGGGGAGAATGTCTGCATCGATGGGGACTGGCTCCCGGGCACCCTCGTGGCTCCCGGCTGCAGGAAGAACCGCAGGAGGAGGAAGAATGGTAGCCCGTCGTGTCTTGGCAAGGAGGGAGGAGCTTCATAAGTCCTATGACTCCCCTTTCGTGGTTTGCACTAGGGTTGGTGATTAATACACTAACACCTATGAGCTTTAAATTAATGTGTTTAAACGTACGGGGAGTCCATACCACGGTCCTGAGGATCGCTATTTTTGAAGAACTGCGCAATTTTGAATGGGATGTCTGCCTGTTGCAGGAATGCCATATTCCGCACGGTGAGTATGGATACCTCCGTGCAAATTGGCAGTACGGAGAGTCGTATTGGTCCGGAAGCAACACTAACAGGGCAGCAGGATTAGGGTTCCTTATTAAGAGCCCGAATGTCGAGGTCCTTAGTTTAGAAGAAATTATTCCGGGGCGATTGGCCGTGCTCAGGGTGGTGGTGTCCTCGACCCCACTGACCTTGGTCAATGTGTACGCTCCTACGACGGTGGGAGAAAGAGTGGAGCTCCTGCGCCAGTTGGGGCCCCTCCTCTCCACCTCTGGCCCCGTGATCGTCGGGGGAGATTTTAATATATGTTTGGACAGGTTGCCCCTGGAGTCATCGGCGCGGGCCCTTAAAGGGCTTGTTCAGGATTTTAGGTTGAGGGACACGGGTGCAGAAAGGAATGAGGTCACCCGGACCGATGCGGCCTGTACCAGTCAGGTTAGGATTGATTACATCCTTTTGACACCAAATTTTGGCGACCCGGACCTGGTACTTCACGCGGTGGCATTTTCAGATCACTGTCGTTTGTCTCTGGGTATTGAATTAAATGGGGTGCGTCCCCGGCGCTCTGAACTCTGGAAGCTTAACTGTCGCCTTTTGCAGGATGACAGTTTAGTGCGTTCCTACGTTCAGAAGTATAGGGAGTGGGAAACGGTTAAGTGCCTCTTCCCTACCTCGGCAGCCTGGTGGGAGGAGGTGAAACGTAGGACCATAGGGTTTTTCCGTACGGCCGGGCGAATGAGGGCCGCGGGGAAACGAGAGCGTTTGAAGCGCATGCAGGCGTACCTCCAGCGCCTGCATAAGAAACTTTGCGAAGGGAAGGACGTGTCGGGGAAAATCCGCCGGGTGAAGGGGAGGATTTTTGGCCTCCTCGAAGCCAGGGCGAGGGCCGTCATCTTCTGGAGCAAGGTGCAGGCATTGGAGGGGAACGAAAGGTGTACCAGATTTTTCTTCCAACGATGTGCCAGGCAGAGGGGCAGTTTGGCCCAGGTTAATGTGGGGGGAGGCCGTGTTTCGGATCCGGACCAAATTACTGAAGCAGTGGAGGACTATTACTCCAGGCTTTTTGAAAAACGACCGGTTGACCAAATCCAGATGGCCGACTTTCTCGGCCATCTGAGGAATCATTTGAGCCCTGAACAGCGGGAGCGGTTGGAGGAGCCGGTGAGCCTAGAGGAATTGACCTCCGCTGTTAGGGATTTGGCCACGAATAAAACCCCGGGTGACGACGGCCTGCCCGTGGAGTTTTATCGCCGCCTTTGGCACGTCCTTGGCGAGGACTATCTGCAGGTAGTGAGGGAGCTAGCCACCTCTGCGAGGTTTCCAGATTCGATGCGCCGGGGCGTGGTAAACCTCGTGCACAAGAAGGGTGATTGGGAGGATCTGTCCAACTGGCGCCCGATCACTTTGTTGAATGTCGACTACAAGATACTAACAAAGGTGCTGTCTAAGAGGGGGCACGGTGTCATGGTGGATCTCGTGCACCCGTATCAGACTTGTGCTGTTCCGGGACGCAGAGTGTCCGACAGCCTGGGCCTGGTTCGAGAGGCGATCCAGCTAGCGGAGGAGAGAGGCCTCCCACTGAGCATAGTCAGTTTGTACCAGGAGAAGGCTTTCGACAGAGTGTCACATGAATACATGATGGCCGTTTTGGACCATTTTGGCTTTGGGCCAAATTTGATGCATTGGGTGGACCTGATGTATAGGGATGTTGAAGCCCGTGTTTTGGTCAACGGACACCTCTCGGGAGCCTTCCCAGTCGCTTCTGGGGTCAGGCAGGGCTGCCCAATGTCACCAGTCCTTTTTGTCCTTTGTATTGAACCGTTTGCTTGTGCACTGCGAGCGGACCCATCCATCCATGGGTTGTGGATTCCCGGAACCCATGGGGAGCGCCTAAAGGTGAGTCTGTACATGGATGACGTGTCGGTGTTTGTCACCAATGCAGTCGCCATGTGCAGACTGGTGGGTCTCTGCGAGCGTTTTCGGTTGGCCTCCTCTTCTAAAATCCATCCTCAGAAGAGTGAGGTCATGCACTTTGGTCGGCACAGGACGGGTTCCGGCCCCCCTTGCCCGTACACGGAGTGGAGAGATCGATTAAATATCCTCGGGGTCTGCTTTGACCCAGGCGGTGTGGCCGCTGAGAACTGGCGAATGGTCATTGGGGGAATGTAATTGAGGTCGCTTCTTGGCGGTCTCATCGCCTAACCATGGAGGGGCGAAATTTAGTGATCAAGAATGTTTTGATTGTAAGTTGTTGTATTTGGCGAGAATCTCCCCACCTCCTCCTGCGGTGGGACGGGCTCTGGAGAGATTAATTTTCACTTTCTTCTGGTGTACCCGAGCAGAGCGCAGGAGTAGGAGGGTTGTGAAGATGAGCCCGTCCTTGGGTGGGAAGGGTGTCCCCTGCCCGGTGTTTGTATGTATGTCTGCGTTTGCGTGTACTCTCATGGAGTTATTTGTGTCAGAGGACCCGGGTCGCCTGCTGGCGCGGGATTTTTTGTTCTTTTTTCTGGGGCCGTCCGTTGCGCGGTTGGAAGGGCAGTCCCTCCCGCTGTCTTGGCCTTTTTCTGGGTTGTGTCCAGGGCATTTCCAGGTGTTTGAGGGGTTCGCCCGGGAGCAGGGCCTGTTGACCTGTCGGCCCATCGGTTGGCAGTTGTCGCAGGTCCTGGATCACTTGCGCCCAAGGGAGGTGCTGCAGGAGGTGCGTATCCTTCGCGGAAGGCCTCTCGCAGAACGTACGGCGAGAAAGGTTTGGGAGAACGTTTCGGCTCGCTGTCTCGCCAACGTCCAGAAGGACGTCGTGTGGCAAGCCGCCCATGAGTGTCTTCCGGTCCGGGTGTTTCAGTTCCAGAGGGACCTGAACGTGTCGGTCCAGTGTCCCCGACCCCGATGCACAGAGGACGAAACCGTCAGGCATGTCCTTTGGGACTGCCCTGTCGCCGAGGGGGTCTGGTCGCTTGCGGCTGGCCTCCTCGAATGCTATGTGCCTTGGCTGGTGATGGTCAGACGGGACGTCTTTGCGTTCAGCGGGCTCCTACCACAACCAGTGCCTGACCGCAAGTGGAGGCAGGCCTGGCGAACGGTCTGTATAATCAAGACCGTCTTGTGGCGAGCGAGAACCAGAGGTTTCCATACCAGGGTATGGTTGGATCCTGGGCAGATATGGGGCATGGCCCAATCCTGCCTCCAAAGGTACAGGCTTGGCGACAGCCTGCGGGCGATGGGGCGGGGTGCTGGCCGCAACGATGCGTCAGGTGTGTCGTAAAGCCCTCCCTGGAGCGGAGAATACGGCCGGGCTTTTCCGTGGTGAAGGGGGGGGGGGTCCCGCGGGAGGTTACTTCCAAATGTGCGGGCGACAGTCATGTGCAGCCGTAGTCCCTGACCGAGCTTGCCGCCGGCCTTGGAAAGGTTGGGGGTGCTCCGGGCAGGTGTGCTTGCGGGCCCTGTCGGGTGGTGATTCTCATTGGGACACTCACGCCTCATGGGCAGCTCAGGGAGCCGGTGCCTTCCTTGTGGTGCATCTTCCGGGTGGGCCCTCCCGGGCGCGGCCTGGGGAGGGTGGGGGCAGTTGGGTTTCCTTTTGTTTGATCTTGAATTTGCCTTGGTTTGATTTTTATTTTCTTTCATTATTATTTCCAGCGGTGGGTCGAGCCCTCAACGTGTTTGTGGCTGCATGTTCCCGGCTGCGGTTAGCAGCCGGTTGTTGATTTCGGTATGCAAAGGAAAAAAGGCCCCTTGATCCTTATTGTTTTAAGGTGTCCCTTCCTTGGTTGTTTTGGGGGGGGGGGGGGGTGGGAGGGGGGATAGGGTCTTCTTTCCTTTCTCCCTCCCCTTTGGTTAGTTAGAGTTAGGTGTCTGCTGCCTGGGGTGGGAGAGGGGTTTTTGGGGGGGGTTTGGGGATAGGGATGATGGACTTTGGTTTTAACGATTAATGATTTATTGAGTTTGATTTGATTTTCACCTTTGTCTTTGAACTTTTTCTTTCGTTTTCTGATCTTTGCTTTGCTTTCTCTTTGATTTCTTATTTATTGTTTGATCCCTTGGCTTTTGATTTCTTGGCTTTTGATTTCCTGGGTTCTTGTGTGTTGGTGATGGTTTTATTGAGTGGTTTTTGAGCGTGTTTTTTTTACCTTTTTTATAATAAAAAAGGCTTCGGCCATAAAGAGGTGTTGTTGTTTTAGTCTGCGTTCGCACTGGCTGGGGGTGGGGTTATGTACGCATCCAGGTGTAGTTGCTGCATGTGGATGTGTATGTGCCCCTGCTGGCCCACCTTAGCTGACCGTATCGAGGTTGAAGGGCCGAAACGGGATGATGCTGAGGACCTCGACTGAGGACCCGGTCAGTGCGGCACACTTGTGACCAGGTGTGTTTTGAACTTATATATGTATATATATATACATATATATATATATATATATATATATATATATATATATATATATGTATGTATATATATATATATATATATGTATGTATATATATATATATATATATATATATATATATATATATATATATATATATATATACACTCAATGCAGCCTGCTTTGGAAGCCAGGTGTGAGACTAGAGCTAGTGACGAGGTTGGTCCAAAGATTAAATAAAACTGTGAAGCGCAGCGCCAGCGACGAGTAGCACTCAAGATACCGAAAGTCGTACAGAGATGAAAATCAGCTACGAGGAAAGACAGCGTTGGACAACCCCTCCACCAGGCCTCGTGGTCCTCTTTCACCTTTTCAGATGAAGCCTCCTGGTATGCCTCCATCCTCTCTCCAGGCTCTTCTTCTTCCAAGCGAGGTGTCTCCTTCCCCATGTAGTAAGTTCAGGAATCTCCTTTAATCAAGTGGTTTATTAAAGACGATACCAAGCTCTCACAGAGCACACGGCCATCATGACGAGCCGCCATCAACCACTGCAGCCACGCCCCCAGACGTCACTACGCAGTACGTAGTACCAATCACAACATCTCCCTTTCATTGAAATTATTATGTTTGTATGCAACAAAACACTACTAAACTAAATCAAAATAATAAACACTATCAGACACAACTTGAACCACACATAGATGGGATCTGGGGTTACTGTTATAACTCTTAACCAAAATGTAATTACTGCTCAGTATGACTAGCTAAAACAGAGAAAACACAGAATCATTCCAATCAACGCATTGTCTCTGCACCAATGTTACAAGGGCTGATTTCTGGTGGTCGTTATTTACTATCACGATATCTCAATGGTTTTCGAATCACACGGCCTGATCTGGTCGAGTACGGAGAGTTGTCCGGCCTTGTTGTCTCAGCACTCTCGTCAACCTTGGAACTGGAGCAGCCATTAGTTTCCATTGCTGAAGTGTCGTTGTTGAAATGTACGTGTCGAGCAGTTGGTAGACTTTGATGTGTTGGTTGAGTCGGTTCGTCCTTCCACTTGGCGCCACAATCGGGTGGATGAAGTTCACGCAAGTGTGCCCTGGTTCTTCGAAGATGCGTCCCGTTAGGCGTCTGTACTATATACGAGCGGGGTTCATTAAAGCGAGCCACAACTTTCTCGGGGTACCATTGGTGCGTGTCCTTGTTCAGAATCCGAACCCGATGTCCAATAGCCAATTCAGGTAATTGCGGCCCAGCCGTTCTGTTGTATTGCTTCGCCATCCGGTCTCCACGTTCCTTCAATCGTTCCTGAATTTCCTGTTGCCTTTGTTGTGCAGGAACCAACAGACGACTTGGTAGGTTGGTGCGTATGGGCCGGTTGAACAGCATTTCGCTTGGACTTGGGAGGTGGGAATCTACATGTGTGCACCTCAGGTGTTGTAGTGCAATATCTATGTCACTCCTTGATCTAATACACTTTTTGATCATGTTCTTCACTGTTTGAACTTGTCTCTCAACCAATCCATTACTGCGTGGATACCTCGGCGATGTTGTCGTGTATTTTACATTCCATTTGGTACACATATCACGGTACGGCTTATCACGGTATATTGAGGTCCATTGTCCGATATGATCTCCAGAGGTGGGCCGAACATACTGAAACATTCAGATGTGGCCTTGGCTACTGCAATGCTCGTCGTGTATTCCATTCTCTTCACAACTGGGTACTTGGTGTAATAATCCGTCACCAACAGGTAGGTCTGCCCATGTAGCTCACACATATCACTGGCTACCTTTGTCCACGGTACCGCTGGTATCTCATGAGCTATAATAGCCTCACGCCTTTGTTCTGGTTGGTTCTCTTGACATGCCTTACATGTTCTGACAGGTCTCTCAATGTCCAGATATATATACTTGGCCAGTAAACACATTCGCGTGCTAGACGTTTTGTCTTTTCGATCCCCATGTGCGCCTCATGGAGCTGGTCGAGGATATCCTTCCGTAGCTGCTCTGGAATTAGTACCTGTCGACCTTTGAAGAGAACACCGTCACAAATACCAATTTCATCACGGTATGGCCAGTACGGACGTAGGTCCACAGGCAGCTCTGTAATCCTAGCAGGCCACCCTCGATGAACAACCTGCTGCAATGCTCGAAAGGTTCTATCAGCCTTTCCACACTCTCCGAGTTGGTCCTGTTTCCTTGAGCTGAAATCAATGAGGTCAAAGCGATGATGATCATCCACATCATCAAGCTCAATACCATCTACACGTGTGTCCAACTGCAGTTCCTGATTGTTCTCTGGGTTCGGTAGCCTCGACAGCGTGTCTGATAGCATCATCTCATGGCCGGCCTTATACTCCAGATCAAAATCGTAGCCTTGGATTTTCACAAGAAGGCGCTGAAGCCGTGGAGGGGCGCTTGTAAGCGGTTTGCTGATGATCATGACCAATGGTTTGTGGTCTGTGTATACCTTGAAGCGTTTCCCAAACACATAAGTATGGAACTTCTGTATGCCAGCAACAAGGGCCAGGGTTTCTCGTTCAATGTTTGAATATGCAGACTGAGTGGGTGTCAGAGTACGTGACGCAAAAGCAACAGGCTTGTCATCCTGCAAAAGGCATGCACCCAGTCCCTTCTGTGACGCATCTACTTCCAAAACTGTCTCCTTGTCATGATGATAGTATGTTAGACAGACGTCTGCATCAACACTCTTTCAGTTGCTCAAATGCAAACTGATGGTCTTCCTGCCACATGAATGGCACTCCATTCTTCAGTAAATCTCAGAGGGGTGCCACTTTATCTGCAAAGTGGGGAATATGTGGTGACAGATAGCCCATCAGTCCAATGAATCGGCTCAAGTCTTCCTTATCCTGTGGTGACGGCATCTTCCGGATGTCGCAGATCTTCCCAGGATCAGGTGAGATTCCTTGTTTGCTGTAGATCGAGCCGAAGAAGTTGATACGGTCGGTCTTGATGATACATTTCAAAGAGTTGAAAACCAGACCCTCTCTTCGTGCTACTTTCATCAGGTTCAGAAGATTACGATCATGCTCCTCTTCAGTTCGTCCTGATACTGCCACATCATCGGAGATACCAATACAGCCTGGTGCTTGCTCGAGTATGCGGTCCATGGCTTGCTGAAACAGATCCTGGCTGACACATAACCCAAAAGACAATCTCTTGGAGCACCAGCGCCCAAAAGGTGTGCGGATTGTGGTCAAATCCTGGCTTTCCTCATCCAGATGCACAGCCCAATAACCAGCCCGAACATCTAATTTTGAGAATATTGTGGCGTCAGCAAATTCTGGGTTCAGCTCGTCTAATGTCGGTATTTTATGTGGACACCTCTTCAGCCAAGAGTTCAGGCGTTTCGGATCAAGACATACTCTTAAGCTCCCATCTTTCTTTACACTATTACAGATGGAAGAGCACCAATCCGTATCATGATAGTCCACTTTCCTGATGATACCCTTGTTTTCCATTTTCATTAGTTCCTCCTTCAACTTCCCTTTGATGTGAACACTACACTTCCTTGGTGCGCCTTTGCATCAGGCTTTAGATGAAGCCTCACTTTTCCTTTAAAATTCCCAATGCAGTCAAACCTGTCCGGGAACAGCCTTTTCAAATCATCCACGGAATTCACCATGTCGGCCTGTTCCTCATGACGCATTGGTTTCGGAATCCTTGATGCTGGAGGTGCAGCCTTCAGCAATGTCCCTCCGTTGCCCAGCAATGCTGTTTATGGTGACAATGTTGAGCCGTTCACACGCTGGTAGTCCAAGTACTGCAGGTCCAGGTACTTCAACCACATAGAACCTGTACTTGAACCAATCCGAGTCTTTATATCGACACAAAAGCTTTAGGATTCCGTGACACTTGATCTCACTGCCATTGTAAGCAGTGAGCTTGGTCCCACCAAGCGGAGTCAGTTTTGACATCCATTTGTTTACATACATGTCCTTCACAATACGCGTTGGCAAAGTATTCCCTGACGCACCTGTATCCACTTTCAACTGCAGTTTGTATACACCTTTCATGTCAGGGCATACAATGTTCAACAATGTATACACTTCATCCCTCGTCTCCTTCATACACAGTGCGGATACCCTGATCACGTGAAACGGCTTGGTGTGTTCATATGCGTTAGTGTCACTTTCGTAACTGTCTTCATCGCCTTCAGTACAATACCCCGACACTTCATTCACCGAGGTCCCATTATTGTTACTTCCCCGAAGCATACCTCTCAACTTGCTTCTGATGACTCGACAGCCTCTTCCACCCATTGCAGGACGGCGGCTCCACTCGTATCCATCAGCATATCTCGTGCTTTGTTTGGGATTTTCACAACAACGGGCCCAGTGTCCCAGTTCACCACAATACTTACAATAATCATTGTATGCTGGGCAGTTCTGTGGTGGATGTGATAGTCCACACTTTATGCACTTTTGTCGATGTGTCATGGCATTCACAGACAATGAAGGCCCTTCCATCTTCTGGATGGCCTGCTTTCCGATTACCATTGCTTCGTACTTGTGTCCCTCACTTAAAACCAGGTCCATGTCGTACCCGACCTCCTGGTCGAGCAGATGCTTTTGAAAATCATCATGTGGGATGCTCGCAACAATCAACTCGATAATCCGTTCCGAGAGTTCTGCTTTGGAGAAATTGCACAACCTTCCCTTCCTTCGGCATCGGTTGACGAAATCATCAATGGACTCTCCTTCTTGCTGCCGAAATCTCATCATTTCCAGCCGGTGAATCCGAAAGTTTACATGAATGTCCAACTGATCCTCGAATAATTTATATAATTTATCCGGATCCTTTTTATCATCCTCACTCAGAGTCGATGCATTGATCCGCCTCAGTCCTTCGTCTCCCACAGCAATCTGAATCTTGATGGCCTGTCTGGCTTTAGTATCGATGCCCTCGTCCGACAGCACCAAGTTCAGTCGTTGCTTGAATAACTTGAAGGTCTCCGCCAGGTCCGAGCTGGACCAGTCCATTGTCGGGAACTTCGCCATGTTGAAAAAAAACACGGAACGTGCCGCCGTGGTAATCCACAAAGAAAAACAAGACCAAACGTCAAACTGCTTGTTGATCTTCACGATCCCGCGCTGCCACCATGTAGTAAGTTCAGGAATCTCCTTTAATCAAGTGGTTTATTAAAGACGATACCAAGCTCTCACAGAGCACACGGCCATCATGACGAGCCACCATCAACCACTGCAGCCACGCCCCCGGACGTCACAACGCAGTACGGAGTACCAATCACAACATATATATATATATATATATATATATATATATATATATATATATATATATATATATATATATATATATATATATATATATACTCAATGCAGCCTGCTTTGGAAGCCAGGTGTGAGACTAGAGCTAGTGACGAGGTTGGTCCAAAGATTAAATAAAACTGCCAAGCGCAGCGCCAGCGACGAGTAGCACTCAAGATACCGAAAGTCGTACAGAGATGAAAATCAGCTACGAGGAAAGACAGCGATGGTCAACCCCTCCACCAGGCCTTGTGGTCCTCTTTCTCCTTTTCAGATGAAGCCTCCTGGTATGCCTCCATCCTCTCTCCAGGCTCTTCTTCTTCCAAGCGAGGTGTCTCCTTCCCCAAACCGGGTGATCCCAACTTAGGCCAATTTCACAGAGACAAGGCCACGATCAGTCTCCTCACAAAAGCCCTCCATGAACAAGTTGTTGTCCTCCTTTCACACTCTCCTTCCCAATCTCTCTTCTCCTTTTCTTCATCCTGGGCAGACTTCTCAGCGCATTATGCTGCCATGGCTGACACATACTGGCCAGTCGGCCTTTCACACACGTATGACATGCAACCAGTGCCACCGCCCCATCCCCTCCCCACCCAATCCCCTTCCCTCAATCAAAAGAGATCGTTGTTTTCACATGTATTGAGGTGTATTTAAACCAAAATGTGCTCAAGGAATGTGGGAAACTCTCATGCAGTAAATCTTTCTTAAAATTTCCACTATAAAGACTAAATCTACTATATAAGAGAGATGTCTGTCTGTGTGTCACCATTTTTCTCAGAGTTGGCTGAACGGATCTAAGTCAAACTTTCAGAGGTTCATCAGTGAGTACCTGGGAGTGTTTTAGACAAAAAGAAAAAAACAATTTGAAAAGAAATCGTTTTTTTGGAGTTTTGTTTTTTTTTAAATCGCTCGATAGTGCCTAAGCCTTTTTTAATTAATGACTGTTATACACAAGTCCACATTCACAAAAATAAATACAAAACAATCACCACACATTTGAAAACAAATAAATCAAACAATTCCGTAAGTGTACGAATTTGGTAGTATGGCTTCTTCTTCTTCTTCCCCCTCCTCCCTTTCCCCCTCCCCCCCTCTCCTCCCCCTCCCCTCCCTCTACCCGTCCTCCCCCGCCCGGCAACAACGGGTACTTCTGCTAGTACAGTCACGTGAAAAAGTAAGTACACCCCATGTAAAGTTTTGACTTTTTCAACATAAATCAACATACAGCTATTTGATCTTCATTTCAACAATATTGATAGATAAAGGTGATATAATATAACAAATATCATGAAACATTTACATTTTGTAGTCCATTGTATAATTTAAATAAACATAAATGCAAATTTCGCATGTGGAAAAAGTAAGTACACCCTTGGCTCTAATAGGTGGTATTGCCCCCTTTGGCAGAAACAACCTCAAGTAGGCGTTTCTTATAACTGGCTACCAGTCTCTGACATCGACTGGGAGAAATTTTTGCCCACTCCTCCATGCAGAATTCTTTCAGCTGTGCGATGTTTGAGGGGTTTCTTGCATGCACAGCTCGTTTCAAATCCCCCCACAACATCTCGATGGGATTTAGATCCGGGCTTTGACTTGGCCATTCCAGAACCCTCCATTTCTTTCTTTTCAGCCATTCCTTGGTGGATTTACTGGTATGTTTAGGGTCATTGTCATGTTGCAAGGTCCACCTTCGGTTGAGCTTCAACTCTCCGACAGATGGCCTCACATTATCCTCAAGCACCCTCTGGTACAATGAAGAATTCATAGTGGATTCTATGATGGTGAGCTGCCCAGGCCCTGATGCAGCAAAGCTGCCCCAAAACCATAATATTTCCACCACCATGCTTTAACAACATCTTGCGGTATCAGGTTCTTGTGGTCAAATGCTGTCTTTGGTTTTCACCAAACATGTCTTCTGGTACTGTGGCCAAATAGCTCTACCTTTGACTCATCTGTCCAGAGCACATTGTTCCAGAAGTGCTGGACTTTGCCTAGGTGTTCATTGGCAAACTTTAGTCTTGCCCTGATGTTCTTTCTGGACAGAAAAGTTTTCCTCCTGGCACACCTCCCATGTAGATCAAATTTGTGCAGCCTCTTTCTAATGGTAGACTCATGCACTTTGACATCAACAGTGGCAAGAGATACCTGTAGGTCCCGTGATGACATTCTGGGGTTCTTAGATACTTCTTTCAGCGTCTTGCGATCTGCTCTCGGGCTGAACTTGCTGGGGCGGCCTGGCCTGAACAAGTTGGCAGTTGTTTGGAATCTTCTCCACTTGTAGATGATCTTCCGGACAGTCGAATGATTGATTTCAAATTGTTTGGAGATCTTTTGAAATCCCTTCCCAGACTCGTAGGCATCTATAACCTTCTTTCTGAAGGCCTCAGAGAGCTCTTTTGATCTAGGCATGGTGATGACGCACACTTCAACAACAAAGAGCAAACCAAACTAAATGTCTGAGGTTTAAATAAGACAGGTTCCTCCAAGATCTTCTCTGACGATGTTCTAATCATTTGCACCTGAGCTGGTGCACCTGATTCTAATTTTAGGTATTTGAAGTAGTGATAAATGTCGGGGTGTACTTACTTTTTCCACATGCGAAATTTGCATTTATGTTTATTTAAATTATACAATGGACTACAAAATGTAAACGTTTCATGATATTTGTTGCATTATATCACCTTTATCTATCAATATTGTTGAAATGAAGGTCAAATAGCTGTATGTTGAAATATGTTGAAAAAGTCAAAACTTTACATGGGGTGTACTTACTTTTTCACATGACTGTATATGATAAAGTAGGTACGCCTACCTAATATTGCATAGCATTTCAAAAATTTAATACTTTGGCCTTGTTTGATACTTTAGTTGAAGAGGATAGAATGACCTGGGTAGGGATACCAGTTACCAGTTAGCAAATAATGTAAGTATTAAATCTTTTGGACTTCAGGCATGGACAGCCGGTTCATGAATGACTTGGGTAAAAGAAAACGGCGACTCGCAATTGATGAACCAATAAATTCCACATTCCTGTGTAACCTTCAGTCAAACGTCATGCATTGACAGCAGGTTCGTGAAGGACTTGGACAAAAAACGTACCTATCTGAATGTTGCTATATCCAGTTAATGGCGAAACTGCAAATGGGGAATCTACAAATGTCAGGGATGGAAACCCTTACGTCATTTCCTCATTCTGCTTTAAACTCAATACAGTATCTCTATATTTTCATTCCAAACAGCATCATTCATCATTCCAATCACAAATTAATACTATGGAATAAATATACAAAAATATAATGTTAAATCACGATTGTATTGAGATATCAAACCAGCGAACCATCATCCTCTGTTCATTTCCAGATTCAGGAGCAAGATCCGTGTCGATCGCATTTCAAAATTATAATTTGATTGAGGAATTTCTGAAACCTCCTACCTACCTTACAACACCCGCTGGGACCCCAAAATGTTCCACAGAAGTTTATTATATTTCCTTTTAGTAAAATATACAACTGTAATCAAAGGGAGGCGCAAAGCACCCCTCCCTTTATATAAGGGATCGGTTCTCTGTATGCAACTTTAACATGGGGACTGAAAATAAGTTTCTCGGCTTCCACAGGACGGAATTGGCTGAAAATTTCAGAAGTAAATGCTTTCTACGTTGAGGTAATATGTTCCAAATTTCTGCAACGTCCGTTTCTGCATTCTTGAGTTTCATTAAGAAAATCCTCCAATTCACGTAGGTGTCTGTCCGTCTGTCTGCCAAAAATGTGTTGGCGCTCATATGTCAAGGGCTATACATTGAAACTATCTGATACCTGGAATATACATTGGCCAATAGGTCTAATTAATGGCTTTCGAAAAAATTCCACAAAAGTGCCATAGTTTTTGCTCTAAAATTAAATATGTATAAATATATATGCATCAAAATATATATTAAATTTCCAGATTTAACAACAACAGCAACAATGACCGATTCAATGCTTTAGTGCTGTTATGTGCACAAATATATTGAGTTAGACATTGAGAGGTTAGTGGAAATGTATGCAAGAAAACATAATCGAAAGATGTAATTCATGAATCCGCTATCTGATCAAACAGATTCCAACAGACAATCTCAGTGATGTCACACATAAAGTTTTTGTACTAATGGTAATTGTCATTGCAATTTATAGAGGAACAATTTATTTATTTTGATCATTATGTCATTTGTTTCAATATATGCAATGTCTACTTTTCATTCAATTGGATTTCGAGAATGAAACAATAATGTTGAGCAAAAAAAATAAAAATAAAAATTCCTTCTTTTCAAGTGAATGAGAGCATTCTTTGTCTACATTTAAAATAATCTTTAGAACTTATGACAAAAAGCAACACCAAAAAGAAAGTTTCCCTCGCTATGCTCAGTGAAATTACATTTTTCAGTGCAATGTAGATTTTTGTGCCCAACTTTCCCAACCAAAAATCATGGATCCATGCCTGATTTTTGCTGCTGTCATTGAAATTCTCATGGAGTCACACCCACAAACAAAAGGTGTTTACTCATACAAAATTAATCTGTCTACCCTGTCTATAAATATCATATGCTGCTTCCTCAGCAGCACGTGTAACAAACGACTTACTCTGAAAGGTCCCTGTTACATGGCAATCTAACCGACTGAAAACACACGTACCTTACTACGCTTACCACAGCCACAGTACTATGGATCCCCCATTCCACATAACAATATATATACATACAGTATATATATATATATATATATATATATATATATATATATATATATATATATATATATATATATATATATATATATATATATACAGTCACGTGAAAAAGTAAGTACACCCCATGTAAAGTTTTCACTTTTTCAACATATTTCAACATACAGCTATTTGATCTTCATTTCAACAATATTGACAGATAAAGGTGATATAATAAAACAAATATCATGAAACATTTACATTTTGTAGTCCATTGTATAATTTAAATAAACATAAATGCAAATTTCGCATGTGGAAAAAGTAAGTACACCCTTGACTCTAATAGGTGATATTGCCCCCTTTGGCAGAAACAACCTCAAGTAGGCGTTTCTTATAACTGTCTACCAGTCTCTGACATCGACTGGGAGAAATTTTTGCCCACTCCCCCATGCAGAATTCTTTCAGCTGTGCGATGTTTGAGAGGTTTCTTGCATGCACAGCTCGTTTCAAATCCCCCCGCAACATCTCGATGGGATTTAGATCCGGGCTTTGACTTGGCCATTCCAGAACCCTCCATTTCTTTCTTTTCAGCCATTCATTGGTGGATTTATTGGCATGTTTAGGGTCATTTTCATGCTGCAAGGTCCACCTTCGGTTGAGCTTCAACTCTCCGACAGATGGCCTCACATTATCCTCAAGCACCCTCTGGTACAATGAAGAATTCATAGTGGATTCTATGATGGTGAGCTGCCCAGGCCTTGATGCAGCAAAGCTGCCCCAATACAAAATATTTCCACCACCATGCTTTACAGTTGGTATCAGGTTCTTGTGGTCAAATGCTGTCTTTGGTTTTCGCCAAACATGTCTTCTGGTACTGTGGCCAAATAGCTCTACCTTTGACTCATCTGTCCAGAGCACATTGTTCCAGAAGTGCTGGTCTTTGCCCAGGTGTTCATTGGCAAACTTTAGTCTTGCCCTGATGTTCTTTCTGGACAGCAAAGGTTTCCTCCTGGCACACCTCCCATGTAGATCAAATTTGTGCAGCCTCTTTCTAATGGTAGACTCGTGCACTTTGACATCAACAGTGGCAAGAGCTACCTGTAGGTCCCGTGATGACATTCTGGGGTTCTTAGAGACTTCTTTCAGCATCTTGCGGTCTGCTCTCGGGCTGAACTTAGTGGGACGGCCTGCGCTGAACAAGTTGGCAGTTGTTTGGAATCTTCTCCACTTGTAGATGATCTTCCAGACAGTCGAATGATTGATTTCAAATTGCTTGGAGATCTTTTTAAATCCCTTCCCAGACTCGTAGGCATCTACAACCTTCTTTCTGAAGGCCTCAGAGAGCTCTTTTGATCTGGGCATGGTGACGCCGCACACTTCAACAACAAAGAACAAACCAAACTAAATGTCTGAGGTTTAAATAAGACAGGTTCCTCCAAGATCCTCTCTAACGATGTTCTAATCATTTGCACCTGAGCTGGTGCACCTGATTCTAATTTTAGGTATTTGAAGTAGTGATAAATGCAGGGGCTTACTTACTTTTTGCACATGCGAAATTTGCATTTATGTTTATTTAAATTATACAATGGACTACAAAATGTAAATGTTTCATGATATTTGTTAAATTATATCACCTTTATCTATCAATATTGTTGAAATGAAGATCAAACAGCTGTATGTTGAAATATGTTGAAAACGTCAAGACTTTACATGGGGTGTACTTACTTTTTCACATGACTGTATATATATATATATATATATATATATATATATATATATATATATATATATATTTATATATATATATATATATATATATATATATATATATATATATATATATATATATACTGTATATATATATATATATATATATATATATATATACTGTATATATATATATATATATATATATATATATATATATATATATATATATATATATATATATATATATATATATATATATATATATATATATGTGTGTGTGTGTGTGTACAGTCGTTGCCAAAAATATTGGCACCCTTGCACTTTTTTCACGTAAGGCACCATTTCTTCCAGAACATTGTTGAGATTAAAAAATATTTTGGTATTTACATATGTATATCTTTGATTTGCAGTGAAACAAAACAAAAAAAGCTAAAAAATTTTGCTAAATCTTAGCTTATTCTTCACAGAAATCCTAAAATGGCCTGGACAATATTATTGGCACCTTTTAGAAGTTGTTAAAAATAATTAGATTTCAAGCAGGTGATTCTCCTTTACTTTGGAATTGAACTTACCGATGGTGATTTGCAGGTGCCTGCAATATAAAAATCACTCATTCAACCAGTTTGAATGTAGAAAAGGAGTCATTCTGCTGTGTTTGTGTCACTGTGTGTACCACAATGAGCATGGAGAAAAGTAAGAAAACCAGAGAATTCTCTGAGGATGCAGACACAACATTGTAGCCATGCATGGACAATCTCAAGGCAACAAGTCCATCTCCAGAGACCTTGATGTTCCTGTGTCCACCGTACACAATGTTATCAGGAACATTAAGGCCCATGGCACTGCAGCCAACCTCCCTGGACGTTGCCGCATGAGAAAACTTGATCGAATATTGCAGCGAAGGAATGTTCAAATGTTGGAGAAAGCACCTCGATCAACTGCCAAACAGATTCAAGCTGACCTTCTGACACAAGGTACGACAGTTTCAACTCGCACCATCCGTTGCCAACTCGATGAAACGGGGTGCTATGGTAGGAGACCCAGGAGGACCCCACTGCTGAGAGAGAGACATAAGAAATCCCGACTGGAGTTTGCCAAAACACACCTGAACAAGCGAAAATCTTTCTGTGGACAGATGAGACCAAATTAGAGCTAATTGGTAAAGCACATCATCTCTGTGTTTACAGAAAAGCAAATGAAGCCTTCAAAGAAAAGAACACCTTCCCTACAGTCAAACATGCAGGAGGTTCAATTATGTTTTTGGGTTGTTGTGCTGGAGCTGTATGCTGCATGTGTGAGAAGTGTTATGATTTATGGGAGCGAGACATTGGTAATGAACGTAGAGCAGCAACGAAGGCTGGAAAAGGTGGAAATGCGAATGGTTCAGTGGATGTGTGGAGTATCGTTGAGAGAGAGGAAGCCAAATGATGAATTGCAAAAGATGATGGGAATAGAGCCTGTGATGGATGCTGTGAAGAGAAACAGTTTGAGATGGTTTGGTCATGTGTTGAGGAGGGATGAAAGTGACTGGTTGAGAATAGTGATGGAAATGAATGTGGATGGAAGTAGAGGACAGGGAAGACCGAGAAAGACTTGGCTAAAGATCATCGAAGAAGAAATGCGGGCCAGGGCGTTAACAAGGGGAGATGCAGAAAATAGGGCAAAATGGAGAACATTGTCATGGGGACCGCAAGGCTAACCCCTGCTCTTGCAGGGAAAATGGCCTTTTAAAATGCCTGTTGTTGTTGTTTGGTTGTTGTGCTGCCTCAGGCATTGGGTGCCTTGAATGTGTGCATGGAATCATTAAATCAGGAGATTACCAAGGCATTTTGGAGCGCAATGTTCAACCCAGTGTCAGAAAGCTGGGTCTCCATCGAAGGTCATGGGCCTTGCAGCAGGACAATGACCCCCCCAAACGCACTTCAAAAATCACCCAGGAATGGTTCAAGACAAAACGCTGGACTTTTCTGAAGTGGCCAGCAATGAGTCCAGATCTAAATCCCATTGAACACTTGTGGGGAGGTCTGAAAACAGCAGTTGGGAGAAGGCATCCTTGAAATCTGGGAGAACTGGAGCAGTTTGCACAAGAAGAGTGGGCCAAACTGCCAGTAGAGAGGTGTAGGAAGCTCATTCATGGCTATAGGAAGCGCTTGACTGCAATTATTTTGTCCAAAGGCTGTGCTGCCAAATATTAAGTCTTGGGTGTCAATAATTTTGTCAATGCTATTTCTTTTTATTTTTTGATTTAAAAGGATATATTAAGTTCTGAATCAAAAACAAAGGTTCTGTAAAATTAACAGTGAAATAAAGAATCGTTGATACGAAAAACCTTTGTAAATTTCAACTTATTTTTTAGAGAAAATTGTGTTATTTGAAAAATGTGCAAGGGTGCCGATATTTTGGGCCACGACTGTATATATATTTGTACAGTCACTTGAAAAAGTAAGTACACCCCATGTAAAATTTTGACTTTATCAACATATTTCAACATACAGCTATTTGATCTTTATTTCAACAATATTGATAGATAAAGGTGATAACAAATATCATGAATCATTTACATTTTGTAGTCCATTGTATAATTTAAATAAACATCAATGCAAATTTCGCATGTGGGAAAAGTAAGTACACCCCTACATTTATCACTACTTCGAATACCTAAAATTAGAATCAAGTGCACCAGCTCAGGTGCAAATGATAAGAACATCGTTGGAGAGGATCTTGGTGGAACCTGTCTAATTTAAACCTCAGACATTTAGTTTGGTTTGCTCTTTGTTGTTGAAATGTGTGGCGTCACCATGCCTATATCAAAAGAGCTCTCTGAGGCCTTCAGAAAGAAGGTTATAGATGCCTACGAGTCTGGGTAGGGATTTAAAAAGATCTCCAAACAATTTGAAATCAATCATTCGACTGTCCGGAAGATCATCTACAAGTGGAGAAGATTCCAAACAACTGCCAACTTGTTCAGGACAGGCGGCCACAGCAAGTTCAGCCCGAGAGCAGACCGCAAGATGCTTTAAGAAGTCTTTAAGAACCCCAGAATGTCATCACGGAACCTGCAGGTAGCTCTTGCCACTGTTAATGTCAAAGTGCATGAGTCTACCATTAGAAAGAGGCTGCACAAATTTGATCTACACGGGAGGTGTGCCAGGAGGAAACCTTTGCTGTCCAGAAAGAACATCAGGGCAAGACTAAAGTTTGCCAATAAACACCTAGACAAAGACCAGCACTTCTGGAACAATGTGCTCTGGACAGATGAGTCAAAGGTAGAGCTATTTGGCCACAGTACCAGAAGACGTGTTTGGCGAAAATCAAAGACAGCATTTGACCACAAGAACCTGATACCAACTGTCAAGCATGGTGGTGGAAATATTATGGTTTGGGGCAGCTTTGCTGCATCAGGGCCTGGGCAGCTCACCATCATAGAATCCACTATGAATTCTTCATTGTACCAGAGGGTGCTTGAGGATAATGTGAGGCCATCTGTCGGAGAGTTGAAGCTCAACCGAAGATGGACCTTGCAACATGACAATGACCCAAAACATACCAGTAAATCCACCAAGGAATAGCTGAAAAAAAAGAAATGGAGGGTTCTGGAATGGCCAAGTCAAAGCCCGGATCTAAATCCCGTCGAGATGTTGTGGGGGGATTTGAAACGAGCTGTGCATGCAAGAAACCCCTCAAACATCGCACAGCTGAAAGAATTCTGCATGGAGGAGTGGGCAAAAAATTTCTCCCAGTCGATGTCAGAGACTGGTAGACAGTTATAAGAAACGCCTACTTGAGGTTGTTTCTGCCAAAGGGGGCAATACCACCTATTAGAGCCAAGGGTGTACTTACTTTTTCCACATGCGAAATTTGCATTTATGTTTATTTAAATTATACAATTGACTACAAAATATAAATGTTTCATGATATTTGTTATATTCTATCACCTTTATCTATCAATATTGTTGAAATGAAGATCAAATAGCTGTATGTTGAAATATGTTGAAAAAGTCAAAACTTTACATGGGGTGTACTTACTTTTTCACGTGACTGTATGTCATGAAATATGTATGTACTGTATATAAGACAAAAACTTCAAAATTTATCACTTGGTGTTTGACAAAGATTTTACAATGTTGCCCAGCAAGGCCATACAGTGACTATAGAAAGTATACACCCCCATTTAAAACGTTCACCTTTTGTTGCCATATAGCCTGGAATTAAATTTCATTAAATAAAAATATTTCCATCTTTATTTACACATGATATCCCACAACTTCCAAGTGAAAAACAAATTCTACAAATTTCAGCAAATTAATTAAAAATACAAAAATAGATTAACTTGGTTGGATAAGTGTCCACCCCTCTGAGTTAATACTTGGTGGAAGCACGTTTGATAGCAATTACAGCTGTGAGTCTGTTGGGATAGGTCTCTATCAACTTTGCACGTCTTGATTGGGCAATATTTACCCATTCTTCTGTACAAAACTGCTCAAGTTCAGTCAAGTTGTGTGGGGAGCGTTGATGGACAGCAATCTTCAAGTCATGTCACAGATTTTCGATTGGATTTGGGTCGGGGCTTTGACTGGGCCACTCAAGGACATTTATCTTTTTGTTCCTTAGCCACTCCAGTGTAGCTGTGGTTGTGTGCTTCTGTTTGTTGTCATGCTGAAAAGTGAACTTAAGTACCAATTCCAGCTTTCTTTCATTGGGCATCAGGTTTTGCTCTTTGATTTTTCTGTATTTTGCTCCATCCATTTTTCCTTCTATCCTGACAAGTGCCCCAGTCCATGCTGATTAAAAACATCCCAATAATATGATGCTGCCACCACCATGCTTCACAATAGGGATGGTGTTCTTTGGGTGATATGCTGTGTTGTGTTTGCACCAAATGTAACGTTTTCCATTTCGGCAAAAAACTTCCATCTTGGTTTCATCAGACCACAACACTTTTTGCCACGTGGCTTCAGAATCTCCGGAGTGTTTTTTTGCATACCTCAAACGGGACTCAAGGTGGGCTTTTTTGAGTAATGGCTTCCTTCTTGCCACCATACAGTACAGGCCAGACTTGTGCAGGGCTTTGGATATTGTTGTCACATGCACATAGTGGCCCATCTTTGCCATAAAGGCCTGTTGCTCTTTCAAAGTTGCCATTGGCGTCTTGGTGGCCTCTCTGATCAGTCTCCTCCTTGCTTGGTCATCCAGTTTGGAGTGACGGCCTGATCTAGGCAGGGTCTTGGTGGTACCATACACCTTCCACTTCTTAATGATTGTCTTGACTGTGCTGCAAGGGATATTCAAGGCCTTTGAAATATATTTATACCCATCTCCTGATCTGTGCCTTTCCACAACTTTATCCCGAAGGTCTTGGTGCTCATGCGACTTTTGAAAGCGACTTGGTGCTCATGGATGAGTCTTTGCTGTGGAATGCACTACCCATCAGTGGAAAGCACTACCCATCAGTGGAAATCTACAGGAACAGCTGATTTTATTCTGAAATAATCAGAATCACTACAATTTAACACAGGTGGAGGCCAATTAACTTGGTATGTGATTTTGAAGGTGATTGGTTACACTTGAGCTAATTTACAATTGATATTATAAGCGGGGTGGACACTTATCCAACCAAGATATTCCATTCTTGTATTTTTATTTAATTTCATGAAATTTGTAGAATTTGTTTTTCACTTGGAAGTTGCGGGTTATGATGTGTAAATAAGGGTGTAAAAAGTCTGATTTCATGCATTTTAATTCCAGGGTATAAGGCAACAAAAGATGAAAATTTTGAAAGGGCATGCAGAATTTCTATAGGCACTGTGTATGACTATAGTATGCCCCAAAAATAATTTTCATGTGTACAGTGTGTCCCAGAAAACATCACTTCGTGGAAAATGTTTTTTTTACAGCACGCATTTTGTCGCACATTTTATATATTGTTGCATTTTATAGCACGCAAACTTTACAGTGTGGACCAGCAATGCAAAATATGGTTACAGTATATCCCAATTAATTTCAAGTGTACAGTGTGTTCCAGAAGAAAGTTTCACTTTGTGGAAATATTACCACTTTAAATTGTCCACTAAAGGTGAGTCAAGGTGGGCATTCCTGCCTTTTGGGGCTGATGCTGTTATATATATGATCAGACTCCGTGGCGTAATGATTAGAGCGTCTGAATCTGGAAGGTCGATGGTTAAAACGCTGGCTTGGTCATACCATAGACTTAATTTTAAAAATGGTTTGTGCTGCTTCAATGCATAATGCTCAGCATTTAAGAGGGTAGAGGAAGGATAAACAATGCTAGGAAGGCAATGGCAAACCACCCAGTATAACTTTTGCCAAGAAACAGTTTCAGCAGCACAAACGCTCTGCAAAGAGTATGGTGTGTATATAATATATATATATATATATATATATATATATATATATATATATATATATATATATATATAACTGTAAGAAATAGTAGAAACTCCAAAGTACGAGCAGGGCGTCTCATTTGTATTGAATATATAATCGTTAGATTAAATAAGACGAGTAAGTAGCTTCAGGACGTCGATCTTTAATTGTCGACCAAGCTTTCGACCAACAAAGGTCTTCTTCTGAGTCTTCTGAGTCGACCAAGCTTCCGCTGAACTTGGGGCTGACTCAGAAGAAGACCTTTGTTGGTCGAAAGCTTGGTCGACAATTAAAGATCGACGTCCTGAAGCTACGTCCGCGTCTTATTTAATCTAACGATTATATGTATATATATATATATATATATATATATATATATATATATATATATATATCAATCAGTTACTTTGCGATTTCATTCCATCAGTGGTGAACCGCCATTAGGGTATCCCATCCAGCTATGCTGTACCTTAATGGGAGCGATAAGTACCGTCCGCCACACGGCACATTATCTCTGGTATCCACCCCTTATATGGAATCGCCTGGATGCAGCCGGGAGCAACCAATCCAAATATATCTTCAGTTCTCCAGCTTTCAATGAGCGCACGTAATGACGTCACTGCCATGTAAATACGCTCTGCCTGTCAAGCTCTCAAGAGAACCCTCCGACAGAGCAGAATTTTGATCTTAGTTCAGATACTATCATAAGTGTATGTAAAACTCACAGTTACCGACCTGGTTTCTCCCTTTTTGGGGCTCATCAGGGCAAGGGCGAAACCAGGTCGGTATCTGTGAGTTTTACATACACTTATGACAGTATCTGAACTAAGATCAAAATTCTGCTCTGTCGGAAGGTTCTCTTGAGAGCTTGACAGGCAGAGCGTAGGTACATGGCAGTGACGTCATTACGTGTGCTCATTGAAAGCTGGAGAACTGAAGATATATTTGGATATATATATATATCTATATATATATTATTATTGACTTCCGGGTTCGGTTGCGAGAGGACGCTGGCGTTGCATATTCGCCGCTTCTCCGACTGGATGGATGTACAGGGTCTGCTTCTACTTTTCTGACCTGACATCTCACACCTGTCCTGCCTTTTCACACCCGCACGTGCCGCGTGTTCTCCGGCTGGATAACGGAATCTGCTTTTGATGGTACGGAATACGGAATCGAAAGGCCCGCTCCCGTTGTTTGTGGCCGTGGCCTTGTTTGCCGGTGGCCTTGTGGTCTTGGTGGCCTTGTGGCCTTGTTTGCCGCTGTGGTCTTGATTAGCGGCTGCAGTCGTTTGCCGCTGCGTTTGCCGCTGCGTTTGCCGCTGCGTTTGCCGCTTTGCCTCCTCGACCTTGGCCTCGTACTCGTCCCTTCGCTCCTGCCTGGCATGGCTCTGAAGTACTCCGCCGCAAGGCTTCTTCTGCTCAATACCCGCTCCACCCCATCATGCATCTCTGCCATCAAATCAAATGGACTCCTCCGACGACCCAGGTACATTCACCGTGGCTCCGGTCGCAAGTTTGTTTATTTGCAATCAGGTCACTCCATCCCCGTCCTCTGGTCGGCTCAGCGCACTCTCACTCTTCGTCCCAGCGCACCTGGTCACAGCAACCCACACGATCGCACCTCTTGCCTACGAACCCTGGCTAAATCACCTGAATTCATCCCTGCTGTTCAAAACAACATCAAGCTCACCCTGTTCAACACCCGGTCCCTCAACAATAAATGCCTCATCCTGAACGAATACATCCTGGATAACAAACTGGACTTTCTCTGTCTCACCGAAACCTGGCAACAACCTCTGGACTACTACACACTCAACCTCACCACACCCAATGGATATTCCTACGTCAATAAACCACGCTCGGAGGGCCGAGGTGGTGGAATTGCCGTTATCCACCGTCAAGACATCAAGACCAACCTCATCTCCATCTCATCTGCTCCATCATTTGAACACCTGGCTTTAAAACTCTCTGGTCACACGCAGTCAGTCATGGCTGTCGTCTACCGCCCTCCCAAACCACACCCATCATTCCTGTCTGACTTCTCCTACTTTCTGACCCAGCTATGTTCCCTCTCCCCCTCAATCCTCCTCCTTGGTGATTTCAATATCCACATGGACTCCACTGACTCCACAATAACCACTGACTTCACTGATTTACTCACCTGCTTTAACCTCACTCAACATGTCGACTTTCCTACCCATATCCGTGGTCACATTTTGGACCTTGTCTGCTCCACTGGATTAAATTTGCACCATCTCTATGGCTCCGACCTCACCCTCTCTGACCACTTAGCCATCACTCTGACCATCAACATCCCCGCCCCAACACCAAGGCATTATCGCACAATCAACTTCCGTAAGCTAAACGCTCTTTCACCTACCTCATTCTCATCCACCCTCTCTGAAAAAATGTCCACTTCTCCCTTCATTGACCTCCACACCCCTTCCGACCTCACTGACTACTACAACCACACTCTCTCCTCCTGCCTTGACCAGCTTGCGCCTGTAAAAACCAAAACAGTTTCTTTCACCCATTCTGCTCCCTGGTTTACCCCTGAACTCCACCTGATGAAAACTCGTGCTCGCCAACTTGAAAGACTCCGCAATAAAACGGGTCTCACAGTTCACTCCCAAGCCTACAAGGACCACATACAACACTACAAAGATGCCCTCTCCCGCGCCCGCTCTGCCTACTACTCTCAAATTATCCACTCTGGCTCCGGAAACCCAAAAGCACTCTTCTCGACAATAAACAAACTCCTCCGCCCCCTGAACACCACCACCCAGTCATTCACAGTAGACAACTGCATCTCCTTCCTCTCTTTCTTCCAACGCAAAATTGACAACATCTACAACAGCTTGACCACCGCCGCACCCGCTCCCCCTCCAACCACCTGCCCCCCCTTGTCCTGCCATCCCCTGTCTCGGTTCTCCCCAATCTCTCCTACTGACCTCTCTGAACTCCTCATAGGAATGAAAACTGCCACCTGCACTCTTGACCCCATCCCCTCCAGCTTTGTCAAAGCCTCCCTCCCTGCTCTCTCTCCACTTATCATTGCAACAATAAACTCCTCCCTGTCTACAGGCATCGTCCCCACCTTCCCTCAAAATTGCTGCTGTTACCCCCATTCTAAAAAAACCTGGTCTAAACCCTGACACCCTAAACAACTTCAGACCCATCTCCAACCTACCCTTTCTGTCAAAAGTTTTGGAACGCGCTGTAGCCACTCAACTCAAACATCATCTCTCTGCCAATAACTTGTATGAAACATTCCAATCCGGATTCCGCTCCAACCACAGTACTGAAACTGCTCTCCTCAAAATCACCAACGACCTTCTCCTCTCCTCTGACGCTGGCAACCTCAACATTCTCGTCCTCCTCGACCTCAGCGCTGCCTTTGACACCATCGATCACACTATCCTCCTCACCCGACTTGAATCCACCTTTAACGTCACCGGCACTGCCCTCTCTTGGATTAAATCATACCTCTCTGACAGATGCCAGTTCATCTCCATCAATAACTGCAAATCCCCCACTGCTCCCCTCCCCCAAGGTGTCCCCCAAGGTTCAGTTCTTGGCCCCCTCCTCTTCATCCTTTACCTGTCCCCGCTCGGTCACTTAATCCGCCGTCATGGTCTCCAATTCCACTGCTTCGCCGATGACATCCAGCTTTTCATCTCCACCAAGTCCGTCTCCACCGACACCCACTCTATCCTGACAAACTGCATCACTGAAATAAAATCCTGGCTTCAAATCAACTTCCTCAAGCTTAACTGTGATAAATCTGAAATAATCATCATTGGCCCAAAAACGCTCACAAAATCCACCCATAACTTTGCCCTCAACATCGACGGTATCCCAGTATCCACCTCCCCTCACATCCGGAATCTTGGCGTCATCTTTGACCAAACCCTTTCCTTCGACAAATACACTAAACAGATCACAAAGTCAGCCTTCTTTCACCTGAAAAACATTGCCCGTCTCCGCTCATCCCTCTCCTCCACGGCTGCAGAAACCCTCATCCACGCCTTCATCACCTCCCGTCTGGACTACTGCAATAGCCTCCTCTATGGTTCACCCTCAAAAATCACCAATAAACTCCAATACATTCAGAACTCCGCTGCCCGTCTACTCACTCATTCCCGGACCCGTGACCACATCACCCCCGTCCTTTACAAGCTTCACTGGCTCCCCATCCCCCAGAGAATCCAGTACAAAATCCTCCTCTTGACATACAAAGCCCTCCATAACCTGGCCCCATCCTACCTGGCTGACCTCCTCTCCAGACACACTCCCACCCGCAACCTCCGCTCTGCTGGTACCAACCTCCTGACCCCCTCCATCCGGACCAAATTCAGATCCTGGGGGACAGGGCCTTCTCCATCGCTGCTCCCACCCTCTGGAACTCACTACCTCACACCATCAGAGACTCCTCCTCACTCACCACATTCAAAACATCACTAAAGACCCACCTGTTCAACGCTGCATTCAACATTCAACCCACAGCATTTAACCCCTGACTATCTCTTCTCCTTCTCCCTCCTTTTGCTTTAAATATTTCCCTATTGATTCTTGTCTTGTCTTTTTGATTCTTGTCTTATATATATGCCGTATATCGCTGCTGTTTGTTTTCTTGATTCTTGTCTTTTTGCAATTGTTGTTTTCATGTATTGTTATGCATTATGTTTTCCACTCTGTCAAAGCGCCTTTGGGCTTCTGGAAAAGCGCTATACAAAATAAATGAATTATTATTATTATTATATATATATATATATATATATATATATATATATATTGTTATGTTTGTGGGGGTAGGGATACTTTAATCCAGGTAGATTTGTATAGGTAGATGCTCCAAATGTCGTGCAGAAACCTTGATGTAATAAGTACTTGTTCAGACCATGTGTTCGGATTAAGCCGAATTCGGATTCGGTTCGGATTAATTCGGATCTTCGTCCCATCATGGTTGGCATGCTAATTATCTCAGGTATTATGGGTAAAATTATCCCTTGTACGTCGTTACCTCTATCTATTCCTTTGTCTCTTGGCCCCGAGGAGTCGTGATTTGTCATGGTTTTGATTGACACAAGGATGAGTAAGAAGCAACTCGCTGATTGGAAAAGCAAGACAGATGACGTCAGAGCCTGGACGTTAAAAGAACGCTCTGGCCGACATTTCCCCCCCTTGTGCCTTCTGGTCCTGGTTTTGATAGCTAAAGGTCGCTTGTTACTCTTCTCTGGACTCTCTGGCTCTGAGTTTGGCACGATTGAAGCGGCGGACATTTTGGTCTTCTCGTGGTTGTTCTTCTTGTGGCCCTTCTCACTGTGGATGCATCGCGAGGAGTTGCTTGTTGAGTTATTATCGGTTTGGTTTTCTTCACGAGCACGAAAACATTCGATAGCGCTATTAACAAAGGACGTGGGTTTGGTGCCGATCGTGTGGCGCGGAGGTCGCTGCTCGTGGTCTCTGTGTGAGTAGCCCAGCTTCGTGCAGCTGGGGGCCGTGCCGAGCGAACCAAGGAGGCAACGGGACTTGAGCGGACCGCACAGTAAGGCGAACGAGGGCTCAGCGAGGCCTAATTCCCGCGCACAAGTTCGCGCCAACCGGCATGCGTTTCCCGCCAAGGGTGGATGCTTCCTGACGAGATTCAAGCTGCTCGCAGATAAGTGCCAACCACACACCTATTCTTTTTGATTGCATTTATTTTATCCTTCGTCTGTGTTTGTATCTGTGGGGACATCCCATTTAGGAACATTATTTATTATTGCGTGTTTTATTTTGTATTACCTGCATTCCATTTAATAAAGCCGGCATTTTTGTACATTTTAATCTTGCCTCGGTTTGAGTGATTTTCCACAGGTTTGAGGACTGCCGGTTGGATCTGTGCAGGTAAGTGCTCTGCAGCATCCTCCTCCTCCTCCTTCACCTCCCCCCCCTCCCCCCACGTGTATTAAGTCCACCATACAGTTGAACTGAATGATTCGGAGTAACAGCTTGTTCGGCTATCCGTTCCTTGGAAAGATTTTAATCGGCAGGAACGTGACTATATATATATATATATATATATATATATATATATATATATATATATATATATATATATATATATCAGCTCAGTGGGCTGTCACTGCATAAGTGATGAGGTCCATGGGTTCAAGTCCCGGGTTGAGTCAGAGGTTTTTCCGCACTAGCCCCACACAGGAATTTATTCCAGTTTATTTTATTTATATATATATATATACTAGCTGAATGCACCGGCGTTGCCCGGGTTCTTTTTGAAAGAATTTAATTTTCTGTACTGATGTCTGATGCGAGCCCAATATCAGTTAGTGCTCAACGATTCCTTGTTCTTTCTTCTGTCGGGCCCCCGCGAGAGAGATTTTTGAAAGCATGTGTTGCAATCAGTCATATATTCCTATTAAGTGCATAAGTTGTACTTCAAGAGAATTTTGAAAGAAGAAGAAGATTTCTTGCGAAATGAGCCCAGCCCGACCGAGGCGGTCTCGACTGGCCTCGCCACCTAGCCTATAACCTTTCCGGGGCCCGTACCGACATTTTTTGTTTTAGACGCTTCCCCCTATCTTTCACCGTTCAGGAGATTAGCGCGTGCAGACAAACAAACAAACAAAAACTTTCTTTTATATATATATAGAAGAAGATATAAGATATTGTGTGTATATATACATATATATATATATATATATATATATATATATATATATATATATATATATATGTATGTATGTATGTATGTATGTATGTATGTATATATATATATATATATATCTATAATTATATAAAGCAGTAAAGTATGTTTGTTTGTTTGTTTGTTTGTCCTCTTATAACTCGAGAACTACTCATCGCAGAGCAAAACCAAAGGCATATTCGGAATCAGTACGTCTCAGAGCAACTACAGCACACCTTAAAATTTAAAAAACTTCGCGTTTTAAAATTATGATGTCATCAGCGTATTTCGGAACGTTAATTTTTAAACTTCATATTCGGAATCAGTACGTCCCAGAGAAACTTCGTAACGTTAATTTTTCAACTTCATCCGATTGACATGGGACCAACGGCATGTGACAGAGAGTGAAACATTTATTTGACGACAATGACTTCCGACTTCCGGGTTCGGAATGCGGGACCAATGCCATTTGACAGGGAATAAAAAATAAATGCGACATTTAATTGATGACAATGACTTCCGACTTGAATCCCCCCTCCCCCCTCCGCTCCCCCCCTCCCCCTCCCCTCCCCCCCCCTCCCCCTCCCCATCCCCCCCCTCTTCTCCCCTCTCCCCCTCCCCCCTCCCCCTCTTCTCCCCTCCCCCTCCTCCTCTTCTCCCCTCCCCCTCCTCCTCTTCTCCCCTCTCCCCCTCCCCCTCCCCCTCTTCTCCCCTCCCCCCCCCTCTTCTCCCCTCCCCCCCGTTCCCCTCCCCCCCCTCCCCCCCCTCCCCTCTCCTCCCCCGCCCGGCAATGCCGGGTACTTCTGCTAGTATATATATATATATATATATATATATATATATATATATATATATATATATATATATATATAGATAGATCGATATATAGATATATATAGATATATTGAGATAGATATATATTTCCTGATAATTATATTTGAATTAAAATTCTTGGCCCTGCCATGGAGCATTAATTCCTTCCATGCTGATTTGACGTATGTTGTGTTGAGCGTTGCATGAAGGTGACGAAGCATCACGTTGTTCGCCTTATCCAGCGGAACAGTCCCGAGGGAAACCCCATGAGGTGGTCCGATCTGAGTGAGGAATCGTGAGATTCCGGGTGAAGCATGAGTGAGTCTCCTTGGTTCATCATAGCACATGGTGTCATGAAATGAGAGGAGGCGTTAAAGTCGTGTGGTTTGGATTGGGGGGGAGTTCAGGGATTCCTTGTTTGGCGTCATCCCGATGTGTGTTTTATGAAGGAGGATCGCTGTCCGAATGACTGCATAGGGCTGGGAAGCGCCGACACTTATGGGGATGTAGCCTTGATTGGTGGGCACGGAGGGGGCACGGAGGGGTCGTCATGTGCGGCGCTACTCTGACACGGAGGATGTGACTTTCCTCAATTTATTTCCCGTCGTGATTATGTCGATCCACAGCGAGACCACAATAGATCGCCGCATCGACTTTGTTAATTACCGGGAGAGAGAAAAAAAGGAAAAGCAGACGATGAATGGAAGAGGAGAGAAGAAGAAAAAGAAGAGGGCCGTTGACACGGCTGCACAGTAGCCCAATTCATTGTGCAGAAACAGTGATTTGGTGCTCTCATTACGAGAAGCCGCGCTAATTAAAGCGACAGAGAGAGAGAGAGGGAGTAGAGGAGAGCGGGGTGGTGGCAGCTCATCTGGGGCCGGAGAGGAGCTATCCAACGTGCTGGGGCAGGCCCGCGGCGGGATGGCGGGCGGTGTCCTCCGCGGCGCCAGCACTAATGTCAGGCCGCTTAAATGAGCTTGTGAGCCCCACGGGCGATGGCGGGGAAGTGGGATGGGGAGGGGTTTGGTGGAGATAAACCCATCGGTACAGAGAGAGAGATGCGTCATAATAGTAATGTAAAGGTGTGTTATCGTTGAGAGTGAAAGTGATGAAGCAAGGGAGGGCCTGACATTAGAGGGGAGCGAAGTCCTGGATAAAGGTTGTAATTTTTGGAGCGACTGAAATTTACCTTTGGAGCGAGGCAGCTGCGCCGGCAGAGGTGTCAGCAACCGCTTGGCAAAGCGAATTAATGGCGCGGCAGGGAGGGGGGGGATGGGGGCTGTTGCGGATGCGTGGCAGGAAAAAAAAGGAGAAAAGGAGAAAGCGTGTTGCCAACGCAACGTGAGGAGAGAGAGAGAGAGAGAGAGAGAGAGAGAGAAGAAGAGAGAGGAATAGCGAGAGAGCAAAGGCAGCTCCAGCGAGAGAAAATGCGTCGGCCTGGGACGGGCATCCTGGAGCGCTTCGGAGCCCAAGTAACCATGGATACGGACGTGCCAGCGCGATCCAGTTCCGTGCGGCCGCTGAAAGGTCAGCGAACGATGCCGGCCCGAGGCCCCCCCGCACTGTGGACTGTGACATTTTGGCAACAACCGACTCCACAACCCAGAGATCCTGCATCGTCTTCACAGGAGTAGAGCGCGCATCTTTGAGAGATCGCTGACCGAGGATCCCAGACAAAACCACCCGACACGTGGTCTATGTACACGGTCCACTGGTAAACATGAAAACAACTGAACATATGACTCTGTGACGTCATTTAGAACTTGTAAGTGTCCGTGAAAACGAAAAAAAAAACATTTGTGAAAGAAGTCCAGAAAAAGTTGACCTCTTGCGCTTTAGATTTTTTAAATGGTGAAATATAAAGGCAAAGCATGCACAGCCTCGCATGGGATTCGATGTATGGAGCGCACAAACAACACCGGCTACATGTGGGACGTTCAAAATGGTCGAACAACAGGGCGGTCACCATATCCCAAGACATGGTGTTTTATATCATTATTTTCCAATATTCAAGTGCATTATATGTGCATTTATATATGTGGATATATGTGTTGTGTGTGTGTATATATATATATATATAGATAGATAGATAGATATATATATATATATATATATATATATATATATATATATATATATATATATATATATATATATAGATAGATAGATATATATATATATATATATATATATATATATATATATATATATATACATATATATATATATATACATATATATATATATATACATATATATATATATATATATATATATACATATATATATATATATATATATACTGTATATATATATATATATATATATATATATATATATATATATATATATATATATATATATATATATATATATATATATATATATATATATATATATATATATAGAAGTTCAAAACACACCTGGTCACAAGTGTGCTGCACTGACTGGGTCCTCAGTCGGGGTCCTCAGCATCATCCCGTTTCGGCCCTTCAACCTCGATACGGTCAGCTTAGGTGGGCCAGCAGGGGCACATACACATCCACATGCAGCAACTGCACCTGGATGCGTACATACCCCCACCCCCAGCCAGTGCGAACAACAACAACACCTCCACATCCAGAATCCACAGCACCAAACAAACATGGTGGAACACTCAAACACCCGCCTTTATACCCTTCACCACTCACCAACAAAACACACCAGATCATTCATACACACACATACACACACATACACAACACCAACCAAACAACCACCTACCCTTACAACATACACCACTCAACATACAAAAACACACACTCATGCAAAAATTAATTCATGCAAAAACACACACCCTCACACACTCACTCATATACACAAAATAAGAAATAATAAATGTAACAAAAATAACAAAAAAAACAAACACAACCAACCTACACCGTTTGACGTGTCTCCATAAACTTCCTCCATGTCCAAAATGAGCATTTCAAGGCAACCTGGGCCACCTTGTCACACATCGTCCCTCTTTCTGTCCCACACACTCCCAGCCTGGCAAAAAATGCAGAAAAGGATTTGCCAATATTCCTTCTACACCCCACCTCAAATGGCTGACACGAAACTCGCCAACCCTTCTCCCGGCACTCTGCCTCCAGCTCACTGTACTTTCCTCTCTTCCTCTCGTGCACCTCCTCCATGTTCTCTTCCCAGGGTACAGACAACTCCCCGAAGATGACCTGTCTTGTTGCACTTAACCAAATAACAATGTCAGGCCGCAACCTTGTCACACAGATCTTCTCTGGGAATACCAATTGTGGCTTTAGGTCTGCCACCACCTGCCAATCACAAGCATCTGACAGCCCTCTTGCTTTCCACCTCCTCCTCTTTCCACCTCATATATATATATATATATATATATATATATATATATATATATATATATATATATATATATATACAAATATATACACACACATAAATGCATGTAAATATATATGCATATATTAAGTT
The DNA here is from genome assembly GCF_964187855.1 of Myxine glutinosa. NCBI lineage: Eukaryota > Metazoa > Chordata > Myxini > Myxiniformes > Myxinidae > Myxine > Myxine glutinosa. Next base: position 125,894,864 of record NC_136263.1, read on the forward strand.
ATATAATATATGGTGCACATAATATATATATACTTGTCGGAACCCCACCCCCCTCCAAGGTACTGATGCAAATGGTGAGTCATCGCTACCAACTCCGCTCCCGCCAATCGGAGCCAGGGATAGTGGTGACTGAATCAACCAATGGACGTTCAGAATAACTATATATATATATGCAGTATATATATATTACACACCTCACGTACTTTTTGTTTGGCCTGTCTTGAACTGCAGTGGGCATCTTATTCACTGAATATTTTAAAATTTATGGTGCACGGAAACATAGGAGGTCTTTTGGGAGCAGAATGAGAAGCGGGGAACTACTGGAAGAGTTGTGGAGCGAAGTTGTGGGTGCTATGAGTGTGAGATTGTGAGGCAAATGTTTGGTTCATTGAAATGTCTTTTACAAGCGAAAGTGGGAAATGTCGCGCTCTGTACACAGCAATTAACTTGCAATATTGTACACCGCACCTTTCCTATGCCATCTCTAGGCGCTGCATAACGTCATTGCCGGGTATATATATATGGTATATATATGCAAATATTATATATAATTTTATATATATATATATATATATATATATATATATATATATATATATATATATATATATATATATATATATATATATATATATATATACCGAAGGTCCCGATATATATATACCGAAGGGGGCTCGGCAATGACGCACGCTGAAAGGGAATACCGTACTCAGTTTTCACTCTGGTTGTTTTCTTGTTACCCTCGCCAGAGGAGAGGGTATTGCATTTGAGTCCGTTTGTTTGTCTGTCTGTCTGTCTGTTTGTCCGCACAGAATAAATATGATTTTCTCTGCAACCGTTGGTCCGATTGACAGGAAATTTTCACCAAAGGTGCAACTCCCCTTGTAGAATTTTTAAATGATAATTATGATGTCATAGGTCACGTGGTTTGGCCGCCATCTTGGAAAAACCCAAAAAATTGAACCTCTATATCTCTGAAAGCGCTGAATAGAAAAAATTGAGACATGGCTCATTGAAAAGAACTCTCCATGGCGAATAAAATCTGTTAATGATGATGTCATAGGTGCCGCCATTATGACGTCATAATTCGACAAGTACAAAACTTCATCCAATGAAGACGTAATTTCTTGAGCGACATGTTGGCATAAACTGGTGGAGAAAAAAAACAACGATGACGTCATCGGTCACGTGGTTCGGCCGCCATCTTGGAAAAACCGAAAAACGTTGCACCTCTATATCTCCGAAAGCGCTGAATAGAAAAGATTGAGACATGGCTCATTGTAAATAACTCTCCATGGGGAATAAAACATGTTCATGACGATGTCATAGGTGCCTCCATTATGACGTCATAATTCAACAAGTACAAAACTTCATCCGATTAAGATGAAATTTCTTGAGCATAATCTAGGAATAAATTAGTTTAGAAAAAAAATAATGATGACGTCATCGGTCACGTGGTTCGGCCGCCATATTTGATTAAACACAAAAGCCTTAAAAACCACTGAAGATACATCCTGGCGAGGGATTGCAATCTCTGATTGCTCTTTTTCTTGTTTTCTTTCTTGTTTTCTGGTTTTCTTGTTTGTTTGTTTGTCCGGGCGATATCTCAGCCATCATTTGAGCTCGGAAGCTAAAATTTCGGCACAATAGTGAGCAAGTACTTTGTCCAAAATGTTATTTTTTGTTTTTTGATTAATCAATTAATTGATGAGTTATTTAATTATTAGCGATTAATTAAGTACTTATACATTTCCTTTCTCTTCTGACCATTATATCAGGCACCTTTTGAGTTAGGAAGCTGATATTTGGACATGCCAATGACCAAGTGATTTGGCTGCAAACGCTATTTTTGATTTATTAATTAATCAATTAATCGATTAATTCTTTAATTGTTCGATTAATGCCCAAATTTTTTTTTTAAAGTTACAGATTCAGATGAAATGGTGGTGGTTTATGTGTTCTATTAGCGAATTGATTAATCATTTCATTTTTCTATGACTATTTTTTATTTATTTTCATTATGAATTTTTTATTTATTTTATTTCTCATCTGGGCAATATCTCAGGCACCTTTTGAGCTAGGAAGCTAATATTTGGACATGACAGTGACCAGGTGATGTGGCTATAAAGGATATTTTTGATTTATTGATAAATCATTTAATCGATTCATTATTTATTGATTAATCAATTAATTATTTTTTTATTTTTATAAATGACTTAATTAAATTTCTAAAAGATACATCTTCGGATGAAGCACTCGTGGTTTAGTTATGCTATTAGCCAATTGATTAAGAAAATATTTTATGATAAACTTTTATTGATTTTAATTATACAATTAATCAATCAATTATTGTACACCTCTCCCTCCCAATGCCATCTCTATGAGCTGCATACATGCATATATTAAGCAGGATATTTAATTATTTGGCATGGGGGCGGTGTACTTTGAATGTATCTTTACTTGTTGGAACATCTTATTGCGTTATGTGTGTATATATATATATATATATATATATATATATATATATAGATATATATATATATATATATATATATATATATATATATATATATATATATATATATATATAAATAAAGAGTACAGTGTATTAATGTATCCGTCCAATACCAAGAGGTATACAGAAGGCAGCTCCTTTCTCCATCCCGGCCTTTATCGATCGGGGCGACTGCCCGTGCTCGGCTGCCTCATTACGCGGGCACCGCCCGGACGGCCCTGGCCCCGGTGCCAAATTGCGCTCCCGAAGCAGCGTACACGGTGTAGACTCATTATTCAGCTGCCACGGCTGGCGTGCAGCGCTGCTGCAAACAGGTGTCACTGTACCCCGTGTTTGTCCCGCCGCACTCCCTCCTTCTCGCGTCCTCCAACGTCCTGTACCACGATCCACTCCTCTTTTACACCCACAGAACCAACCATACTCCCCACCCACTCCCAGGTCCATTCTCTTTACTCCCATGAGATTTCCCAGGTACCCCTGTACCCCCATCGGTGAACCCGTCACACACGTCCCCTTCATTTATATTATATGAGCATGAGCGAACCCGACGGATTGGGAATGTGGGAGCGTCATCCATCTCGAATGGGTCTCTCCAGACCGGCCGTGCGCCTGGGCTGCCCAGATAGGGTCGGGAAGGGTGGCTAGAAGGGGTGGAGTGCGGGGCGCGCTCCAAGGATAAACAAGGGGAGGTGATCCAAAGAGCCCGCGAAATAACATTAGAGCCTTGTGACCGTGGTGAGCACCGACGCGGGGAATCGCAGTTAGAGAAACAGACCCGTTCGGAGTCCCAAACGTTCATCCCGAATACGAAGGCACCGCGCACTCACCGGAGGTTTCACGGGCACGTAGAGACGGGCGCTGCCTGGATCCCCGGGTAGGGCCAGTTGCACCGCATTCCCAGCAGCCAGCTGGAAGCCCTTGGACTTGACCCAAAACTTGAACTTGGCACTGTCCCCGTTCGCGGGCTCGCCGCCCCGTAGTAGCTGCACGATGCGTTCGTACTTGCGCCGCGTCACCGTCTTGGTCTTCCCGGCGTCGCCATAAGTCTGCAAGCACCACTGCTGGAACTGCCGGTAAGGTGCGGCCCGGAGCCACCCGCCATCCGGCCGCCCGGCCATGCTAGCGGCTGCGGGAGACTTCTAGGTGGGGTCGCGTGCCTCGTCGAGGTGGGGCGGGCTCGTCGGGGCTCCTGGGACGGATCCTCGTTCGATCCGGCGCGGTCGGGACGGGGGATGCGGGGCTTTGCATCGCTGGGTCGACCGCAGGGCTGGGCCTCCTCGTTTGCTTTTTTTTTGCTCGGTTTTTTTCCGCCCTTCCTTTTCTCATCCCTCCCCTCAATTCCCGGTGCACTTTGCATCGGGCTCCACCATTGGAGGATGTCGTGAAAGTTTCAGTGGTGACGTCCAATGGCACGACCGCCAGGCGCTGCCGTCCCATTTAGGAATTGCTCGGGAGCGCCTCCCCGCACACGCGATCTCTGTCGTACCTCCCGTTCTCGACCCGTTTCCTCTCCGACCGACATCGGACATCCCACGCGGGCGCTGCAGAAAAATACATTTCACCCCCTGCCCCTGAAATCCACGGTGCGTTCGCACCCTTTCTCGGGTAAACGGGGGTGTTATTGCATCCAGCTCGGGTCTCTCGTTGTCTGGAGGCACGGGGAGAGCCACCGCTAGACCTATGGTGCTCGCGGGGGCATCGACCGAAGCCAGTCGGCCTGGTTCGTCGCAACCGCCCACACAGCGCTTTTCACCCGTCCTCGTCCTCCTCATGTTTTCGCTTCACCCAGACAGCCTCGAACACCACACCCCCTGCAGCCATTGAGCCAGGAACCCCACACCCCTCACCCTTTTCCTCGCACATGCCATCCCAGCAGCCCCACACCCTCACCCTTTTCTTCGCACACCCCATCCCAGCAGCCTGGAGACCCACACCTCTCACCCTTTTCCTCGCACACCCCATCCCAGCAGCCTGGAGACCCACACCCCTCCCCTCCCTTCTCCCCGACATCCTCTAGCCCCACGCTGCGAAGCTCACCCACGCAGCGCCTTCCTTGGCAACTGCCCGCGGAGCGCGGACTCAATAAGCCCTCTCGGGCGCTCCGGACGGAGGAGCCCGCGTAAAGCGCCCATCGGGTCGTGCTCTTTACGCCATTTTCCACAACTAAGTACGTTATCCCGCAAACGCCCATCGCCACCGAGGCCGTTAAGCGCTCCGAAGCAGCAAATATAATTTTGAAAATGTACCAAAGAACGCGCATTAAAGGTGCGGCCGCGTTCCAGGCGCACAATATAAATATATCTTGCGCGGACTCATTAAAGCGCTCGGCGAGGTCGGCAATTCCCCAAACGGTTTATTTATTTCATTTTTGCGACATTATAATGACCGTGCGGTGAATGGACCCCGCAGGCTTAGCTGAAGCGATAAGCCGGGTGACCGGATCCACACCTGAGTCATAAGTCGCGCAACTCAGGTGCACTCAGGCTCTTTGGTGTGGAGCAGCGACCGGTGGACCTTCGGTCAAGACCACCGCTAACATTTCTAGTCCATTCAAACGATTCTACACGAGAATGGGAATAAGAAACTGCTTCACAGTTCGGATATTACAGCGACACCTGTTGTCACGCTTTTCCTCCTTGCCGATACATTGCACCCCGCTTTATCATGCCTGACGCCATCCTTTTGGAGAGATCCTTGAAAATGTGTCACCTGCGCATGACGTGTGGGGAATCTCTGGCAGGCGAGAAAGGGGAAAGGTAATATGGTGGCGTGGAGGGGGTAACCGGGTAAAGGATATATACGTAAGGTTACCGGGAATAATGATAGGGGTTTGTACATACTATGCAATTCATACTCATGGTGCAGTTCTTTTTGCAGTACAATCTGCTGTTTGTGCAGTGATACGGGATTGTCTCCCTCCAACAATGTCTCAACCTGCCTGATTAAACGCGTACAGTGTCTGCTGTCTTGTCGAGGTCTTGTCTGGGTCATAGCGAGAGGTCTCAGTTTTGAGCCAGGGATCCTGTTGGTTTGTGTAAGCAATACTGAACGTATGAAGGTGTTCAACACAGTATGTATGTATATTTGTATATAGATATAAATACACACATATATATTAGTCCAGGGGCCAATACCGATATTTTAACAAATTGGTACCACCCAAGGTCAGCAAACAATTTTGGTATTTTTGTCTTCCTACATGTCTAGTTTATATTTTGGTATGATAACCCTGCCGATCTAGTAGCCCAATGATAGTTATCACTCTGTGGACAAACCCACCTCCATATAATCTGGAAGTTGAATTTTAGGGGAGCAGGGTAGCATTTTTGGTTATAACTTCAGTTCTACTGAACATATTTTGACAAATTATGATTCATTGTGAAGCTACATCATATATCTACACAACTGTAATCCAATTTACACCTTTAATTATCAGGTGACTTCCTCCGAGGTCAAAAGGTCATGTTTCATTTGCAAAATCGAAAATTTAGCGTGTTTTTGTTTTCAACTGATCTGATTACTATTTCGTGATATGTAGATGCTGAAATTATTTCACAATGTATATATAGGATATTGTGGATGATTTTAATAACCTAGCATTCACAAAACTTCAACAATTAACTTCATATTAACCCTTTTTATGTAAGCATTGTTTCTTCGATTTCCGAAAAATGTAGTCATTGCCTGTAAACAAACCCGCCCCCATATAAAATGACTTGTCACAGCTCCTTCATTCAGACTGAAGCCTTTTGTTCCGCCAGGGGTTTGTGTATCCCTGTTGACAGTCTCTTCTATTGTTTGATCAACAGGTATATGCCCAAAGGGGTTGTGGCTGCCGTTTTGTACTGCAAATCTCCCTTGGGTGAACTTGGTATATACATCCAGATGTTCTACTGGCAGCTGAGTCATAGAGGCATAGTAGTATGGGAGAAACCGGGAATAGTTCACCTTGTCGTAGGCAAAACACCAGGGGATCATTTGTCTGATAGCTGCAAGGTGAAGTGTCCAATTGCCTTCTCTTGAGGCTCTGATTAGGCCCAGCATAACTTCTACCAGGTCAAGGTAGGTCATCCAGAAAGCCGACAGACTGGTGGCATCTCTGAGGGACTCCCGATATTCAAGGAACAGTTCCAGGATACGTTTACATGACTCTGTCTGAAGCAATTTCTGAAATGTTTCCTGGCAAACCTCACTTTTGAAGGTCTCGATAGACTTAAGGGCTTCCTCTAGGTGGTGAAGCTCTCCCGCCTGGTTTTGTTCCATCCATGTAAGGAAGCTTTTCCATACTAGCCGTAGCAGGGCTTCGTACACAAGCTTGTGCAATCTAACTGCTCTGTTATATTTTCGACCCTCCATGACCCCGGCCACAGAGCCTTCTGCTGGAATGCCTGCCTCCACACAAAGATCACTGAGTCCTGCATCCTGGAATCTCTTGCCTATGATAGACATCAGGTTTTTTTTTTTTTTGTATACTGAATCGAGGCTCGTGAAAGAGCTAACATTTACTTCACAAACAAATCAACCAGACAAACAAAATATATAAAAAGAGGGAGCGGAAAACAAGATGGGGAGAGAAGGTGAAGCACACAAACACAACATTTGAGAGCAGGGAGATGTGTGGAAGGGAGAGGGCTTGGGGGGAGGAGGCATGGGAAGGGGGGGGGGGGTGGAGGGAGAAGTATAAAACACAAGGACACCAATGACTTCCAGGACAGAAGTTGGTATTTCAAAAAAGTGGAATTGGGGTGAAATTAGCGGGGGTAGAAAAGATCAAGGTTTTGGATGGGGGAACATAAGAGATGGTGGTGAACAGCTGTTTTAAAGACCTGGAGGGTGGAGTGGGATTGAAGAGAGTGAGGGAGTTTGTTCCAGAGGCGGGAGAAAAGAGGAATGAAGGAGTGAAGGTGAGCAGAGAGTCTTGATTTTGGCAGTTTGACCATAAGAGGGTTGCAGGCAGATCTTGTGCGACCTGTAGGAATATTTGCGGGACAGAGCCCAGAGAGAGCTGGGGGGGCAAGGCCAGAGAGGAGTCGGTAGAAGATGGAAAGACCACCAACCTGCCTGCGGTGAGTGAGTGAGAGGCCCTTGGAGTTAGCTTCATCGCGGGAGATTCCAATGATTCTGAATGCTTTGGTTTCAACAGCGTGAAGACGAGCTAGGTGTGAAGCAGGAGCACCAGCCCAGAGGGGAGAGCAGTATTCCATTGAGCTGCGGATGAAAGCCTTGTATGTGGTGAGGAGCTCAGGTGTGCCAAGGAAGGACTTCGCACGACGGAGGATCCCCAGTCGGCGACTGGCTTTGGAGGCCAGATTTGAAATGTGGTTTTCCCAGGAAAGATCATGGCAGATAGTGAGACCCAAAAGCTTGAGTGACAGAACTTCTTGGAGAGGATTATTCAGAAAGTGGATGGGAGGGTTTTCCAGTCGGTCTTTTCGGAGAGACATCGTAAGAGTGTGAGATTTGTCAGGATTGAAAGACATGTTCCACTTGTTTGCCCAGTCTGTGATTTTGTCCAGGTCTGCAGAGAGTGAGGAGGCAGCAGACTGCCGATCTGAGGGATGAAGAATGGAGCGACAGAGAGTAGAGTCATCAGCAAAGAGATACAGAGGATTTTCAAGAGAGTCAGAGAGATCATTGATGAAGACCAGAAAAAGGACAGGGCCTAGAACACTGCCTTGTGGAACTCCAGCCTGAACAGGAAGAGGAGATGAGAGAAACCCATTCAGGGCCACACGTTGACTACGACTAGAGAGGAAGTCCGCCAGCCATGCGTGGAGATTTCCATGGATACCAAAAGAGGAGAGTTTGGTGAGCAGAGCGGGGTGCCAGACCGTATCGAAGGCACGTGATATGTCAAGGGGGACTGCTCTAATTTCCTGTTTGGCATTGAGGACCTCCATCCATTGTTGAGAAAGCAGAAGCAGCATGTCCAGAGTAGAGTGTCCAGGTCTGAAACCAAATTGATGATCAGAGATCAAGCCATTGGAGAAGAGGAAAGATTTCATATCTGAAGCAATGATGGATTCCATGACTTTGCTGATAATTGGGAGAAGGCTGATTGGTCTGTAGTTGCTGGGATCTGTTTTTGCACCTTTTTTGTGCAAAGCGGTGATGTTGGCAGATTTCCAAGCAGATGGAAGATGACCTTGAGCAAAAGAGAGGGTGAAGAGAACAGAGAGAGGGAGTGAAAGAGCGGAAAAACAGGATTTTAGGACCCGTGGGCTGATGCCGTCAGGTCCAGTTGCAGAATCCGAGTCGAGGGTTGACAGAAACTTTTCCACCTTGTCAGGAGGAAAGGACACAGAGTCCAGGAGCAGCTGGGTACGACTGGGTACGGTGGGTACAGAGAGGGATGGGTTTGGGACACAGGATTTAGAGGCAAACACAGAGTTGAGGCATTCAGCTTTTTCGCGTGCGGAGTCAGCCGTGTGGCCATTTGAGGTGAGGGAGGGGATGGAGGGGGAACAAACACCAGAAACAGATTGCATATTGTGTGGAAGGTCCCCACCTGGATAATTATGTTCTTGAACTTCTCCTGCTTCCAAACAATTTCTGCAGCCTTGGCAAACAGAGCCTGATCGAAGACACACACTATCTCTTCAAGTTGTAAGGACTGTATGATGGAGAGTGTTTGCTCTAAAACTTCATTCACTGTGGACATGTCAGTTGCAGGTGAATTGATAGTGGGTAGGTACATGACTGTGTCCTGGACCACTGTGATGTCATTGCGCATCTCGATATTAAATCATGTCCAGCTACTGATGATTTGATTATCAGCAGCTGTGATCCGAGTGATGAGCTAGATAAGATTCTTGTGCTTTGCCTGCTGGGTCACATTTGTAGTATCGGTGTCTGCAGTTTCAATCTTGGGTGGTCCAGCTCTCTGTCCAACATTATAAGTTGGGAGTCTAAGTGGAATAGGGGAGATGCTTCTCTTCTTTGACTTAGTTACTGTTGGTAGTGCTGACTGTGGTAAAGGTCCTTCAACTTTCGGTTGGACAGCAATGCCATTCACTCTATGGGATATACCACCACCACTGAGTGTCTCTTCAAGTCTGTCATGTTGTCCCATGCAACAGTTGTAAAAACATGGGGATGAGCGTTTGGAAGAATTGTATTTTCATCTGCAAGTTCTAGCTTCTGAGGACACAATGCTGTGTCAACCTCCTCCAGGTGCGAGTAAGACACACTGTGGCCAAGTCTATTCATGATCTGTATCAGTTCCTTGTTTCCTGTCAAAGACTTAATGGAAATGGGAGAAGAACATGCTTAGGCGGCTATGTCCTGCCATTTGTGACAGCAAATACCAGATCACTGCCAAATGAAGTTACCAGGCGTTGGACTCTTGGTGAAGGATGATCACAATTATTCTCGCCAGTCAGCAGTGTCTCCAGGAATGTAGTAACTGGTTCAGGAATAATGCATTTTTCTGTGTCAGGTGGCCATGTTTGGGGTGCATCTTGCTTCTTGATGCTGTTTCTTAACACCATGGCCGCTTTTGTGATGACATCCTCTTCTGTGACAGCTCTTGCTGTCTGGAGATCCTGTTTTAACTTGTGGGCTTGTTTGACAAGAGCTCCAATTGATGTACTGTCTGGATAGACAAGAACCCTACCCTTCTCATCAGAGACAAAGTGGAGTGATCCGGTGAATGTACTCTCCAACTTTCGGCGGATGTGTTTTTTGGTCGATGGCTTAATTTGTGCAATGCCAAGAGATTTCAGGGATTCTTCAAGCTTTGATGTGAGGTCCATCAATGGAAAAACATCAGGATGTGGCCAAAGGTCATTCCTGATGTACATGATGAGCTGCTCATATGCTTGTTCCACCGCTTTCTCATACTCTTGTTCTTCAAAGTCTTCACTCATACTAAATGTGGCTGTAGTCTCTTCTTTTGTGTACAATCTATAGCAAGAGTTGTGGTATTGTCCCTCGGCTGCAACAAGGTCTCGACTCACTGCTGCAAAACTTGTTCATCAAATTTCCTTGCAGCTGCTTCACGAACTTTGGCATCAGCTCTTAACTCCAAACACAGTGTGAGGCGTTCTCGTGTATGTGTTCCTGGCAGGTATTTGCTTCAGCTGTTACAGAAAATACATAGCTTTTCATATACTCTTGAAGTACTTGGTGCATCTCTAGATGATTTTCTTGTACCAGTATCTTTAGCCTTAACATCAGCACCTTGGTTCTGGATACCATGGTTTGTGATGGCTTCAAGAAGCTTGTTCATTGTGAATACCCTGCGACATTTGCGATGATACTGAATCTGTGGTACTTCACTTTCTTCTAGGCCCCTGGCTATCTCCAAGAGTGGAGTGTGTTTTCTTATTTCTGCCGCTCTAAACAGGGTTTTCCAGGATTCAAGACCTTGCAGCGTTGCTGGCTCCGAATCATCGTCAGTGCAATGAATGATGCAGCTCATTTTTGCACGTTTCTGCAGTGTCGGATCCTGGTCACAAGTTGGTAGATCCATTGTAGATATCTTAGTTCTTCACAAATCTACTGCATATATACATACACCTCTGCAAGGAAAGCAAGGCATAAGACATATTTCATTTAGCATTTACTAGTCACAATATTATTTTAGTATCATAATGCTCTATTTAAAGCAGGTTTCACATTTGTACAGAATTGAATGAATGAATGATCGTTTTAAGGCCATTTTCCCCACTAAAGCAGGGGTTAGCCTTGCGGGCCCCATGACAATCATGGTTCCCTGTTTGAGGCAATGTTTTTTTTTATGGCCGGATGCCCTTCCTGACGCCAACCCTTGGTCACGCTCTTACGATGCGCAGGGATACGGTGTACCTATTCTAAACTGGGGTACACACCGGGATCATTCATCCCAGCAAGCTGGTACTCAATTTGCCGACCTCGGAAGGATGCCAGGCTGAGTCAACCCCCCTGGCGTTAATTCAGCGATCGACCGGGATTAGAACCCAGGACCCTAGGATCCCAAGCCGGCACCCTAACCGCTAAGCCAACACCAGGCTAGATAAGATTCTTGTGCTTTGCCTGCTGGGTCACATTTGTAGTATCAGTGTCTGCAGTTTCAATCTTGGGTGGTCCAGCTCTCTGTCCAACATTATAAGTTGGGAGTTTAAGTGGAATACAATGGTGGAATACAAGTACAGACAATGACAAAATTTTTCGAAAATCGAAGAAATAATGCTTGCATAAAAAGGGTTAACATATGGTTAATTGTTGAAGTTTTGTGAATGATATGTTCTTTTAAATCATCTACAATGTCTTATCTATACATTATGAAATAATTTCAGCATCTACATATCACGAAATAGTAATCAGATCAGTTGAAAATAAAAACACTCTTAATTTTCGATTTTGCAATTGAAACATGACCTTTTGACCTCTGAGGAAGTCACCTGATAACTAAAGATTTAAATATAATACAGTTGTGTAGATATATGATGTAGCTTCACAATGAATTATGATTTGTTAAAGTATGTTCAGTAGAACTGAAGTTATAAGCAAAAATGCTACCCCTCTCCCCTAAAATTCAACTTCCAGATTACATGGAGGTGGGTTTGTTCACAGAGTGATAACTATCATTAAGCTACTAGATAGGCATGGTTATCATACCAAAATATAAACTAGACACATGTAGAAAGACAAAAATACCAAAATTGTTTGCTGACCTTGGGTGGTACCAAAATCTGTATTGGCCCCTGGAATATATATATATATATAATTTCAAAACACACCTGGTCACAAGTGTGCCTCACTGACGGGTCCTCAGTCGAGGTCCTCAGCATCATCCCGTTTCAGCCCTTTAACCTCGATACGGTCAGCTAAGGTGGGACAGCAGGGAAACATATGCCTCCACATGCAGCAGCTACACCTGGATGCGTACATACCCCCACCCCCAGCCAGTGAGAACACAGGCGACAACAACAAAACAGGCCTCCACTCCCAGAATACACAGCCCCTCATCCACTCACTCACACACCAAAAAAACAACAACAACAAACAAAAAAAACCGACCACCACCGTCACAACATGTGCCACAAGGATTTCAAAAAAGAAAGTGGATCTGGGGTGAATTAACAGAGGTAGAAGAGATCAAGGTTTTGGAAGGGGGAAGACAAGAAATGGTGGTTAACTGCTGTTTTAAAGACCTGGAGGGAGGAGTGGGATTGAAGAGAGTGAGGGAGTTTGTTCCAGAGGCCGGAGAAAAGAGGAATGAAGGAGTGAAGGTGAGCAGAGAGCCTTGATTTTGGCAATTTCACCAGAAGAGGGTTGCTGGCTGATCTTGTGCGACCTGAAGGAATATTTTGGGGACAGAGCACAGAGAGAGAGCTGGGGGAGCAAGGCCGTATAGGAGTCGGTAGAAGACAGAAAGATCACCAACCTGCCTGCAATGAGTGAGTGAAAGGCCCTCGGAGTTAACTTCATCGCGGGAGATTCCAATGATTCTGAAAGCTTTGGTTTTAACAGCGTGAAGACGAGCTAGGTCTGAGGCAGGCGCACCAGCCCAGAGGGGAGAACAGTATTCCATTGAGCTGCGGATGAAAGCCTTGTATGTGGTGAGGAGCTCAGGTGTGCCAAGGAAGGACTTCGCACGACGGAGGATGCCCAGTCGGCGACTGGCGTTGGAGGCCAGCTTGGAAATGTGGTTTTCCCAGGGAAGGTCATGGCAGATATTGAGACCCAAAAGCTTGAGTGACAGAACTTCTTGGAGAGGATTGTTCCAAAAGGAGATGGGAGGGTTTTCCAGTCGGTCTTTTCAGAGAGACATACTAAGAATGTGAGATTTGTCAGGATTGAAAGACATGTTCCACTTGTTTGACCAGTCTGTGATTTTGTCGAGGTCTACAGAGAGTGAGGAGGCTGCAGACTGCCAATCTGAGATATGAGGAATGGAGCGGCAGAGAGTGGAGTCATTAGCAAAAGCGATAGAGAAGATTTGCAAGAGAGTCAGAGAGATCATTGATGAAGACCAGAAAAAGCACAGGGCCCAGAAAACTGCTTTGGGGATCTCCAGCCTGAACAGGAAGGGGAGATGAGAAGGGGAAATTATAAAAAAGAACGAAGAAATATCTCTCGGCAATTTCCCGTCTCTTATTTGGGTGGTGTATGCCTTTACTTTCATTGTATTTTCTTCCCGTTTTTTTTGCAACAGAGTCTAAAACCATGTTAGCGACTGTGAAAAATGAAATCAGATGGTGAATTAGAGTCGAGATAAATCTGAGAGAGAGAGAGAGGAAGAAACAGCGGGTCTAACAAAAGAGGCCTCAAAGCTATGCGAGGAAACAAAATGGCGGATATTTGTTTTTGTAGCCACACCCATGGACAGACAGACAGACTCACAGACAGAATCACCCATGGAGAATATTTTATCGATATCTGTGTGCAGTGTCTGTCTTGTCACTGAACTACTCCCTCAAACTTTTGTGACATCGTACCAAACTTCTGGCATGCACCTATCTCTCCCGTGTGTATGCCCGAAGGGCATTTTGTTTGAAAAAAAATTTTTTGTCAACTTAAATCTTCAACTTAATTTGTTTATAAAATGTAATATCACGTATAATACAAATACATTTGTGCAAAAATAAATGTTGTACACCGCTCCTTTCCTATGCCAACTCCAGGCGCTGCATAACGTAATTGCCGGGCACCGAAGGGGGCTCGGCAATGATGCACGCTGAAAGGGAGTACTCAGTTTTCACTCTGGTTGTTTGTTTTCTTGTTTGTTTTCTTGTTTGTTTGTTTGTTTGTCCGGGCGATATCTCAGCCATCCTTTGAGCTAGGAAGCTGAAATTTCGGCCAAATAGTGAGCAAGTACTTTGTTAAAAACAGTATTTTTTGTTTTTTAATTAATCAGTTAATTGATGAGTTATTTAATTATTAGCTATTAATTAAGAACTTATACATTTCCTTTCTCTTCTGGCCATTATCTCAGGCACCTTTTGAGTTAGGAAGCTGATATTTGTGCATGCCAATGACCAAGTGATTTGGCTGGAAAGGCTATTTTTGATTTATTGATTAATCAATTAATCGATTAATTCTTTAATTATTAGATTAATGATTTTTAAAGAAAAATTATTTTTTTACTTACAGATTCGGAAGAAATGGTGGTGGTTTATGTGTTCTATTAGCCAATTGATTAATTATTCAATTTTTTATGATTATTATTTATTTATCTTCATTATTAATCATTTATTTATTTTCTTTCTCATCTGGGCAATATCTCAGGCACATTTTGAGCTAGGAAGCTGATATTTGGACATGACAATGACCAAGTGATTTGTCTGTAAAGGGTATTTTTGATTTATTGATTAATCAATTAATCGATTCATTTATTTATTGATTAATAAATTAATTATTTTTTATGAATGACTTATTTCGTTAAATTTCTAAAAGTTACATCTTCGGATGAAGCACAAGTGGTTTAGTTATGCTATCAGCCAATTGATTAAGAACATATTTTCTGACAATGTTTTATTGATTTTAATTATGCAATTATTCAATCAAATATTGTGCACCTCTCCCTCCAAATACAGTCTCTATGAGCTGCACGGCGGTATTACCGGGTGCCTCTGTTGCCCCGGCAATACAACGCTGGAGGATATTTAATTATTTGGCACGGGGGCGGTGTACTTTGAATGTATCTGTACTTGTTTGTATTATGATTGGTGTAAATCATGACAAAACAGCAACTCAGGTAAAGTCATCCATCTATATATCTACATATCTGGACAGTGTCTGTGTTGTCACTGAACTACTCCCTCAAACTTTTGTTTCCGTGGTTGTGAAGTGTTTTTAATAACGTGGTGGTGAGGTGTTTTGAATTACGTTGTGGTGAGGTGTTTTTAATTACGTGGTGGTGAGGTGTTTTGAATTACGTGGTGGTTTTGAATTACATGGTGGTGACGTGGTGGTAATCGTCCAAAACTTCCAGGCTGCACCTTGTATTATGATTGATATAAATCATGACAACACAGCAACCCAGGTACAGTCATTATCCTCAGCTAAACCAAGCCCATTCCTCTGTAACGACGCGTGTTGAGGTGAGCGCAGCGAGCCGAGCCAAGCTAGTATACATTACATTACATAGGCCTATATTATACATATATATATATATATTATATTATACAAGCAAGTATACGTAATTGTTCAGGTGCTGGCGGTGGTAGTGCAGATGATACAAGAGGTGCTGAGATTGAGAGAGAGAAGAGTGGAGGAGACCGATGGGGGAGAGGTGTTGTTTGTCAAAGAGGGACAAGTGGTAAGAGGTGGAAAGAGGAGGAGGTGGAAAGCAAGAGGCTGTCAGATGCTTGTGATTGGCAGGTGGTGGCAGACCTAAAGCCACAATTGGTATTCCCAGAGGAGATCTGTGTGACAAGGTTGCGGCCTGACATTGTCATTTGGTCAGGTGCAACAAGACAGGTCATCTTAGGGGAATTGTCAGTACCTTGGGAAGAGAACATGGAGGAGGTGCACGAGAGGAAGAGAGGAAAGTACAGTGAGCTGGCGTCAGAGTTTCGGGAGATGGGTTGGTGAGTTTCTTGTCAGCCATTTGACGTGGGGTGCAGAGGGTATATTGGCAATTACTTTTCTGCATTTATTGCTCGGCTTGGAATGTGTGGGACAGAAAGGAGGAGGATGTGTGACAGAGCGGCCCAGGTTGCCTTGAAAGGCTCACTGTGGATATGGAGGAAGTTAATGCAGGCACGTCGAACGGTGTAGGTTGAGGTTGTGAGTGGTGGTTCATTTCAGCCTAAAGGGGTAGAGACTGAGCACGGAAGAGAAATGGAGATGTGTGAATTGTGTGTGTGTGTGTGTGTGTGTGTGTGTGTGTGTGTGTGTGTGTGTGTGTGTGTGTGTGTGTGTGTGTTTTGCAGGAGTTGGTGTGGTTTTGCTTGAATGTGTTTTTGTTTGAGTGGTGCATATTGTAAGGGTGGTGGTCAGTTTTTTTTTGTTTTTTTTTGGTGTGTGAGTGAGTGGATGAGGGGCTATGGATTCAGGGAGTGGAGGCGGTTTTGTTGTTGTAGTCTGTGTTCTCACTGGCTGGGGGTGGGGTTATGTATGCATCGGGTGTAGCTGCTGCATGTGGAGGCGTATGTGCCCCTGCTGGACCACCTTAGCTAACCGCATCGAGGTTGAAGGGCCAAAACAGGTTGATGCTGAGGACCTCGATTGAGGACCCGGTCAGTGAGGCACACATGTGACCAGGTGTGCATGTGTTTTGAAATTACACACAGTGCATTCAAAAAGTATTCAGGCCCCCTTCACTTTCTTTACATTTTGTTTTGCTGCAGCCTTATGCTGAAATCGTTTAAATTCATTTTTTCCCTCATCAATCTACACTCAATACCCCATAATGACAAAGAGAAAACAGGATTTTAGAAAGTTTTGCAAATTTATTAAAAAGAAAAAACTGAAATATCACATTTACATAAGTATTCAGACTCTTTGCTATGACACTTGAAATTTATCTCAGGTGCCTCCCATTTCTCTTGATCATCTTTGAGATGTTTATCCACCTTGATTGAAGTCCACCTGTGGTAAATTCAGCAGGTGGTTGGATCATGATATGATTGGATCATGATAAATGATCATGTCCAATCATTTACATGATTGGACATGATTTGGAAAGGCACACACCTGTCTATATAAGGTTTCACAGCTGACAATGCATATCAGAGCAAAAACCAAGCCATGAGGTCGAAGGAACTGCCTGCAGAGCTCAGAGACAGGATTGTGTCGAGGCACAGATTTGGGGAAGCCTACAAAAAAAAAATTCTGCTGCATCGAAGGTTACCGAACGCACAGTGGCCTCCATAATTATTAAATAGAAGAAGTTTGGAACAAGCAGGACTCTTCTTAGAGCTGTCCGCCCGGCCAAACTGAGCAATCGGGGGAGAAGGGCCTTGGTAAGAGAGGTGACCAAGAACCCGATGGTCATTCTGGCTGAGCTCCAGAGATCCTGTGTGGAGATGGAAGAAACTTCCAGAAGGACAACAATCACTGCAACACTCCACCGATCTGGGCTTTATGGCAGAGTGGCCAGATGGAAGCCTCTCCTCAGTGAAAGACACATGAAAGCCCGCTTGGAGTTTGCAAAAAAGCACCTAAAGGATTCTCAGACTGTGAGAAACAAGATTCTGTGGTCTGATGAAACCAAGATTGAACTGTTTGGCCTCAATTCTAAGCGTCATGTCTGGAGGAAACCAGGCACCGCTAATCACCTGCCCAATACCATCCCAACGGTGAAGCATGGTGGTGGCAGCATCATGCTGTGGGGGTGTTTTCAGCAGCAGGGACTGGTGGACAGGTCAGGGTTGAGGGAACAATGAACAGAGCAAAGTACAGAGATATCCTGAATGAAAACATGAAACAGAGTGATCAGGACCTCAGAGTGGGCCGAAGGTTCACTTTCCTACAGGACAATGACCCTAAGCACACAGCCTGGACAACGCAGGAGTGGCTTTGGGACAACTTTGTGAAGGTTCTTGAGTGGTTTCAGCCAGAGCCCTGACTTGAACCCAATCGAACATCTCTGGAGAGACCTGAAAATGGCTGTCCACCGACGGTCCCCATCCAACCTGACAGAGCTTGAGAGGATCTGCAGAGAATGGCAGAAAATCCCCAAATCCAGGTGTGCAAAGCTTGTCGCGTCATACCCAAGAAGACTTGAGGCTGTAATCGCTGCCAAAGGTGCTTCAACTAAGTACTGAGTTAATGGTCTGAATACTTATGTCAATGTGATATTTCAGTTTTTTCTTTTTAATAAATTTGCAAAACTTTCTAAAATCCTGTTTTCTCTTTGTCATTATGGGGTATTGAGTGTAGATTGATGAGGGAAAAAATGAATTTAAACGATTTCAGCATAAGGCTTCAACATAAAAAAATGTGAAAAAAGTGAAGGGGTCTGAATACTTTCTGAATGCACTGTATATACACACATATACACATCCATGTGCTTATAATATACACACTTGTATACACACATATACACATACATACATATATGCACACATATACACATACATATGAACATAATATACACACATATACACGCACATATACACACATATACACACATATACACATATATACACACACATATATATATATATATATATATATATATATATATATATATATATATATATATATATATATATATATATATATACACACACACACACAGTCACGTGAAAAAGTAAGTACACCCCATGTAAAGTTTTGACTTTTTCAACATATTTCAACATACAGCGATTTGATCTTCATTTCAACAATATTGATAGATAAAGGTGATATAATATAACAAATATCATGAAACATTTACATTTTGTAGTCCATTGTATAATTTAAATAAACATAAATGCAAATTTCGCATGTGGAAAAAGTAAGTACACCCTTGGCTCCAATAGGTGGTATTGCCCCCTTTGGCAGAAACAACCTCAAGTAGGCGTTTCTTGAAACTGTCTACCAGTCTCTGACATCGACTGGGAGAAATTTTTGCCCACTCCTCCATGCAGAATTCTTTCAGCTGTGCGATGTTTGAGGGGTTTCTTGCATGCACAGCTCGTTTAAAATCCCCCCACAACATCTCGATGGGATTTAGATCCGGGCTTTGACTTGACCATTCCAGAACCCTCCATTTCTTTCTTTTCAGCCATTCCTTGGTGGATCCACTGGTATGTTTAGGGTCATTGTCATGTTGCAAGGTCCACCTTCTGTTGAGCTTCAACTTTCTGACAGATGGCCTCACATTATCCTCAAGCACCCTCTGGTACAATGAAGAATTCATAGTGGATTCTATGATGGTGAGCTGCCCAGGCCCTGATGCAGCAAAGCTGCCCCAAACCATAATATTTCCACCACCATGCTTTACAGTTGGTATCAGGTTCTTGTGGTCAAATGCTGTCTTTGGTTTCCGCCAAACATGTCTTCTGGTACTGTGGCCAAATAGCTCTACCTTTGACTCATCTGTCCAGAGCACATTGTTCGAGAAGTGCTGGTCTTTGCCTTGGTGTTCATTGGCAAACTTTAGTCTTGCCCTGATGCTCTTTCTGGACAGAAAAGGTTTCCTCCTGGTGCACCTCCCATGTAGATCAAATTTGTGCAGCCTCTTTCTAATGGTAGACTCGTGCACTTTGACATCAACAGTGGCAAGAGCTACCTGTAGGTCCCGTGATGACATTCTGGGGTTCTTAGAGACTTCTTTCAGCATCTTGCGTTCTGCTCTCGGGCTGAACTTGCTGGGGCGGCCTGACCTGAACAAGTTGGCAGTTGTTTGGAATCTTCTCCACTTGTAGATGATCTTCCGGACAGTCGAATGATTGATTTCAAATTGTTTGGAGATCTTTTTAAATCCCTTCCCAGACTCGTAGGCATCTATAACCTTCTTTCTGAAGGCCTCAGAGAGCTCTTTTGATCTAGGCATGGTGACGACGTACACTTCAACAACAAAGAGCAAACCAAACTAAATGTCTGAGGTTTAAATAAGACAAGTTCCTCCAAGATCCTTTCTAACGATGTCCTAATCATTTGCACTTGAGCTGGTGCACCTGATTCCAATTTTAGATATTTTAAGTAGTGTTAAATGTCGGGGTGTACTTACTTTTTCCACATGCGATATTTGCATTTATGTTTATTTAAATTATACAATGGACTACAAAATGTAAATGTTTCATGATATTTGTTATATTATATCACCTTTATCTATCAATATTGTTGAAATGAAGATCAAATAGCTGTATGTTGAAATATATTGAAAAAGTCAAAACCTTACACGGGGTGTACTTACTTTTTCACGTGTATATATATATATATATATATATATAAATATACACACATATATATATATATATATATAAATATATACACATACACACACACACACACACACACACACACACACACACACACACACACACACACACACACACACACACACAATGTGTCACCACGGTCATAGACATTTTTCTTCTGAGGAGGGAACAGGTGGTTTGACCCTTTATTTTTTAAAAGAGCAAAGTATGGTCGATATTATTCATAAAATACAATGGTGTATTTTATGCCTGCAAAGCAGATGAGGTCATGCAAACTGATGAGGTCATATGAACCGATGAGGTCATATAAACCGATGAGGTCATGTAAACCGATGAGGTCATGTAAACCGATGAGGTCATATAAACCGGGTCATATGAACCGATGAGGGCATGTAAACCGATGGTCATATAAACCGATGAGGTCATATAAACCGATGAGGTCATGTAAACTGATGAGGTCATATGAACCGATGAGGTCATATAAACCGATGAGGTCATGTAATCCGATGAGGTCATGTAAACCGATGAGGTCATATAAACCGATGAGGTCATATAAACCGACGAGGTCATATGAACCGATGAGGTCATATAAACCGATGAGGTCATATAAACCGATGAGGTCATATCAACCGATGAGGTTATATAAACCGACGAGGTCATATCAACCGATGAGGTCATATAAACCGATGAGGTCATATCAACCGATGAGGTCAAATAAACCGATGAGGTCATATAAAGTGAAAAGTATTGAATGATGAAACGAATACTTCGCTGTCCGAGGTGCTGACTTCAAATGACGTTGTCTTCTCGTTGATGACGTTATTATTTAACCTCAGATTTGTGACCACAGAAGGTTATTTGGGCCAAAATATATAAAATGTCCAGAGATTATTTGTGACGATCTTGTAAAGATGATAAAGGTAGAGTTTTTGCTTTTATTCACCTTGGCAACGAGAAGAGGAGGTGTGGCGGGGCGTGATGAGGGGCACTCAAACACTTCGGTGGATATCGTGACGTTTGGGAGAAAGTAAAATATTTGACATTAAGTAGAATTACAAAATAATCGTTCAAATAATGCTTGTGTGCACAAGTCGGCGGTATGAGAGATAATCCAATATCGATGATCGGTGTTCGGAGGGACCCGCTCTGCGCCAGAGGGGAAAATGCCGAATCGCACGGACACTCGCGCTCCAACAGGTCGCCGCTTCGAACAAATGTAATAAAGTCGAAATCGCAATCGCAGGTGCAAAGCGCGTCTCACCTCGAGCGCTTCTCTGCCCACGCTCGGACATGGCGGCAGGTGCGGGTGGCCGAAGGGGTGCTGCATGCGACGAATGGGGAAGGTGCATGGCTGACGTGTGCTCGGCTATTCGTTCGTACCTGCCGCCGGATCCCCGCGGTGAGCATCTTCTCACGAGCGTGTCGCGAAAGGACATCGAGCTCGCAGCGAGGCTGGCTCCATGGCGGCGCATGGGGACCTAATGGGAATAATGCCTCATTCTTCATTACAGTCTTCTTCGGGCCATTCTGTGCCCTGATTCAATGGAGCGCCATTTTGTGTGGACTCGTGTTTGATACCATCGTGTCCACGGAGGATGCTTACGGAGCTTACACTCCTTCGGCGTTCCGACATGACGCCCCCTCTGAGGGTCTCCACCGAGACTGCAATGTTCTACAATTCGATATTACATACAGTAAACCTCCCATTTCTTGACAAGCGAAAGTTATGCTCTGTAATTGCAGGTGATGTTCTCACCAGGTGTCAACGTTTGGCGGTCGCTCGCAGAAGGTGTTCGCTCAACAAACACGACCGCCTCTGCTTATGAACATTCGGCACACGGAGCAAGCCGAATTTGAAGCAAATGGCAAGATGAATATGTCTGGAGGGCTGCACGTGTTTATTTTATTCTGTGACGTCTTGTTTATGTGAGAGCAGTCATAAAGTTTCTTGTTTACAATGATATTACATTCTAAGGCTCATGGTACAACTTGTATAAAATCAGTCATTAGTAGACATCAGTGTACTAAGATATAAATGGAAGGGACATTATGGAACACAATGACGAAATTTTTTTTATTTTTTAAAATAATAATAAATTGCAAATAATAATAGAAATAATATTAATAATAATAAATTATAAATAATAATGGAAATAAGAAATAATAATATTATAAAAATATTATTTAAAATTAGGGAAATAATATATAATAATATTATTTAAAATATTATTTAAAATAATAAATTACAAATAATAATGGAAATAAAAAATAATAGTATGGAATACGGCCAGACAGAAGCCAAACAGTTCAATCTTAGCTTCATCAGAGCACAGAATCTTGTTTCTCAGTCTGAGAGTTCTTTAGGTGCTTTTTTGCAAACTCCAAGCCGGCTTTCAAATGTCTTTCACTGAGGAGAGGCTTCCGTCTGGCCACTCTGCCATAAAGCCCAGATTGGTGGAGTGTTGCAGTGATGGTTGTCCTTCTGGAAGTTTCTCCCATCTCCCCACAGGATCTCTGGAGCTCAGCCAGAGTGACCACCGGGTTCTTGGTCACCTCTCTTACCAAGGCCCTTCTCCCCCGATTGCTCAGTTTGGCCGGGCGGCCAGCTCTAGGGAGAGTCCTGGTTGTTCCAAACTTCTTCCATTTAAGAATTATGGAGGCCACTGTGCTCTTGGGAACCTTCAATGCAGCAGAATTTTTTTGTCGGCTTCCCCAGATCTGTGCCTCGACACAATCCTGTCTCTGAGCTCTGCAGGCAGTTCCTTCGACCTCATGGCTTGGTTTTTGCTCTGATATGCATTGTCAGCTGTGAGACCTTGTATAGACAGGTGTGTGCCTTACCAAATCATGTCCAATCAATTGAATTTACCACAGGTGGGCTCCAATCAAGGTGTAGAAACATCACAAAGATGATCAAGAGAAATGGGAGGCACCTGAGCTAAATTTCAAGTGTCATAGCAAAGGGTATGAATACTTATGTCAATGTGATATTTCAGTTTTTTCTTTTTAATAAATTTGCAAAAGTTTCTAAAATCCTGTTTTCTCTTTGTCATTATGGGGTATTGAGTGTAGATTGATGAGGGAAAAAATGAATTTAAACGATTTCAGCATAAGGCTGCAACATAACAAAATGTGAAAAAAGTGAAGGGGTCTGAATACTTTCTGAATGCACTGTAACCCAACAAATAATCAGTCCTCAATAAAGAATATCGGAGTTGTCCCATCATTATATATCTCCAATCCAAAAAGAATCTCGATACTTTTACTGTATGGTACTTCTTTCAAACCTAGCAGGTGGCTGTGCGGAATCAAATTTATACTGAAAAAATGTTCTGTACAAGGCAGAGATAAGCCGATACCAATTTATATTTTCAAAATTCATTCCCCCTAGACAAACTAAATAGCATCACGACAACGAACATGTGACTGGCAGACTTTTCCTTAGCTGTAACATTTTTAAATGCTTCAGTATGACACCCTAAAAACAGCTTTCAAAATCACACTGCAGGGCACAGCAGAGCGACCAGAAACAGAAGCCCCTTTGACGACAATACTTAAATGTATAGAAAATGTACCCTTGCTTTGTTACTAAATGGTCCGCACAGTAATACGTTCATTCTCTTGAATGAACAGGCCTCACCATCAGCCTGGATCTTTTCTTGGTCTAGGATACAGCAAAGGTAGTCTCCAAAGCCAGCTACAGTCTGAGCATACTCTGCCATTCCAAGTATTCCAGGATAAATCACAACAAATCACAACTGATTTGTTTATAACCTCGTTTGTAACTCAATGAAGCTTTCCTTTAAAAAAAAACAAATTTCAACCCAAACCTTTTGAGCCTCATCATCAGCGAGGACCTTTTCTGGGTAAACTACATATCCAATTTGGCCCCCAAAGCCAACCTCGAATTTGGCATCCGCCATCGTGCAAAGCCTCTCCTTGGCACATCTGAACTGTTATCACCCTAGAAGGCCTTTGCAGCTTAAAGAAGTGCTGCTCTCTCTTTTGGGCTGACAGGCTTGCTTCACACCTTGCTCACCTTGACACAGTGGAACCAAGGACTTCTGCCAGTAACCAACTTCTGGTGAAACTCCTAGGATCCAGGCTCAATGCTCACTTCCACTCATTCGTTGCTGGTTTTTCCCCACCTGTGGAAACAATTTCCTCTGTCTCTTACTCCCCCCCCCCCCCCAAGGTTTCAAGATAGCGGTCACTCCCCCACCCATACCCATGATATTTTCTACGCTCATCAATCCTTCCCAGGCCCACCTCTTTCCGGATTTTTTGTATACAGAGTCAAGACTCCTGGAAGAGTTAGAACAATGAATGGATTAGGACAGAAGGACATGACAGTAGAGAGAGAGAGGGGGGGGGGGGGGGCACAAACAACAGGCTTTAAAGACAAAACAGAGTGAGACTTGGACAAATATAAATAGGTGTTGGGGAAATGGGAGATCGGCAAGGATGCACGAGATGGACCAGATGGATACAGAGGAAAACTCCCAGGTAGGAAAAACTGGAAATTTGGAAGGATGTGGGCTTAAGGGTCAGGGAGGGGATTTGCCGGGGTAGATGGAGATAATTTGAGATGGTGGTGAACAGCTGTCCTGAAGACCTGGATGGAAGAATAAGATTGAAGAGAATGTCGAAATTGGTTCTTCGGGTGGGTAAAATAGGAACAAATGAGTGGAGGTGTGTAGCGATTCTAGATTTTGGAAGTTTCACCAGAAGTGGTTGATGGTGGATTGCATGCATCCTGTGAAAACCTGTGGAGGGGGAGGGACAAAGCATGGAAAGAGTAGAGAGTGCAAAACCAGAAAGGAGGTGGTCAAAGACAAAGAGAACACCGACCTGTCTGTGATGGGAAAGTGATAGGCCCATAGACTCAGTTTCAATGTGGGACATTCCAAAATTATTGAAGGCCTTGGTTTCCGTGTTGGAAAGTTGAGCAACGTTTTCATCAAGCTGTGGCTGAAGGCCTTTTAGGTGGATAAGAATTCAGGTGTGCCAAGGAAGGAATTTGCATGATGGGGGATGCCCAGTTGGCAGCTGGCTTTGCCAACCAACTTTGAAAATTGGTTTGGCCAAGAAAGATCATAGCTGATAGTGAGATCCAGGCGATTGAATGACTGGACTTCCTCAAGAGGATTGTTAAGAAGGAAGATGGGAGGGTTTTCCGTGTGGTCCTTTCAGAGACGGAGAGTGAGAGTGTCAGATTTGTCTGGATTGAAAGACCTATTCCAAGTGTTTGACCAGCTTGTGAATTTGTCAAGGTCTGAAGAGAGGAAATAGGCTGCTGCCTGTCTATCTGGGATGTTGGTTGAATCTGTCCAACATGATCATCTTCTGCCATTGCAAGTATTCCATGATAAATCATAAGGAATCACAGCCAACAATATACCTTCATTTGTAACGCAATATAGCTATTCTTTAGCAAAAGACAAATTCAAACCCAAACGTGTAGGCCTCATCATCAGCATAGTCTTTTTGGGACAGACGACATCTCGGATATGTCAATTTGCGGTTTACCTTAAAAAAAACTAGTTACCTCCCAGATAATCGGATGAGAGGTAAGAATTGTTTTGAAGCCACAGACAAAAGTTGGTGCTGTAGGTGTGGGGGAATGGTTGGTGGACCACTTAGCTGACAGACAGTTTTGGAAAATATTTTTTGTGAAGAAGAAGAAGAAAAAGAAGAAGTGGAATTGTTCGCAGTGAAGAAGAACACGTAGGGTACTCCTGACGTAGAAATAAGGTAAGTGACACATTTTTAAATGATTTAAAATGCTTTTAAAGGAAAATACAAGAAGCGCTTACATTCATTCAGTTTGGAGATATTGGGAAAAGCGGGGAAAATAATGTAGTCCAGGAAGTACAGGCGGAAAGAAATTCAAGCAGAATGAGATCGTTTTGGAGTGGAAAAAGGAATGTTTTTTTGAAGCGAGGAGGGGAAGTACAATAATGTTGAGGAGGTAGGAGTAAAATATATGGGAAGAATGAAGCAAAACAAGGAATACAGAGACAAGAGGGACAGAATTTTCACAGCGGCTATCAGAGGAGTGGATAAAGTAGGTCTTGAACAACCCGAAAACAAATTGGACAACAACCCGAAAACAAATTGGACAAATACAGCACAACAAGGTACGATTTAACACGGAAAATTGGACAGAAACACAAACAGCAACACAGAGTCGAAGATGTCATACGAAAATAGCAACAGCAAGTTGGCGTCTGTCTGTTTTTTTGACCGCGATACATTCAGTCGTTACTGAACCAATCTCAATCAAACTTGTAGTAAGGGAAACATATGAAAATCTGTTAACTAAATTGTTACCAAAAAATTTCTTCACCAATATGTTTGTAAAGGTGTGTAATAACATGTTAAAATGTTGAAGTTCAACTCCCGTGGGAAACCCAGAAAAAAAGCTGTTGAATTCGGGTACCGAAAAATTATTTTCGAGAATTTTTATTTTTTTAAATCGGCCCTTAAGTAACTTATGAGGGGTCAAATAAGGGTTTTTCATGATTCTGAGTTGATTGTTAACATTTATATTTCACCACAGACACTCCTTTGTGGAAAAATAATTTCTAAATATATCTCATTTTCTACTTTGCAGGACATGGAGTCTAGCAATATGGATGAAGACGTTACTCCACCTGTGCTCAATTGCTTCATCTGTGCACGCTCGGATACACCAGCTGAAAGGCTCATACAGGCAACTCCAAAGGGATACTCAACTTTATTGAAACAAGCAGAAACTGTCGAAAATGTTACTGTTGTGGAACGTATGAAGGAGGCTCAAAAGGAAGGAAAACTGAGGTACCACCAGAAGTGTAAAAATGATCTGTACAACAACTTTGTTGCAACCACCAAGAAGTCAGCTCAAGCATCAAAGGCAGAGAAAGAGTCATCAAAGTTGAAGAGAAGACGCACTACTTGTGAGTTCAGTTCATCAACTGGCTGCAGTTCTAGAAGATCACAGTCAGTTGACCTCCTGTATAAGGATGTATGCATTCTTTGCAACCAACCAGCCCAGCTCTACAAAAATAATCCAGCACAAGCTAGAAAGAAATACAGAGTGCCAGATAATTTGACTGCAGATACACTGAAGGCAAGCTTGCTGAAGACAGCACGGAGTCGCGGGGATGACTGGGGCACTGAAGTCACTGGACGCCTGGAAGGGATCAACGACTTGGTAGCAGAAGAAACACTGTACCATTTGCGATGCAAACTTATGTTTGCGAGAGGTGACAGTTTGTCCAAGACTGATGAGGAAGGAAAAAGGAAGAGAGGACAGAGGAGTATTGATGAGGAGCGAGAGGCAGTTTTTATTGAATTCTGCGAATGGTTAGACTCAGAATTAGAGCATGGGGTAATGAACATGGACCAAGTCCATGAAAAGCTGCAGGAGTTTGATCAGTCACCAGAGAAGAGCCTTTCTTATTCAAAGCATTGGCTAAAGATAAAACTTCTAGAGAAATACGAAGACACCTTGTATTTCACAACACAGGAAAGAAGGGCAGATGTACTCTGTCTCAAAGATGGCACCGACAATATTCTGCGAGTGCATCATGCTAATCTTGACCATGGAGATGAGAAGACTCAGATCATAAAGACGGCACTCAAGTTCATATCCAATGATATTGCCTTGATTGATTTAGGTCCAAAGTCATACCCCACCACACACAGTATGACTGACATCGATAGTCAGCTGACACTTGTTCCTGCAAGCCTTCAGATGTTCTTGAGACCGATTGTCAAGACAGACGAAAGAGTTGCCGTTTGGGGGCAGAATTTTATTAAGGCCTGTCGACCTCGGTCTGGAGTATTGCCACACCAAATGGGGCTTGCCATACAACTTGATCATAGATTTGGGTCAAAATGGATGCTCAACAAGTTCCACCGGCTGGGATACACTGAGTCTTACACGGAGACACAAAACTACAAATACTGCTTCCTTAATAGTAGGAGTGGAGATGATGTTCCAGATACTTCTGGCACTCTTGACACCATTGTGGAGGAAACCGATGAACAGATCAATGATGAGGTTGCGGTTGATGCTGCGCTTGAGGATAAATCAGTGATGACAGCCAAAGTGCCAGCCAGTGAAAGTGAATTGTCAAGTAATGATCAGGTGGTCTTTATGGAGGTTGGGGAAACAAACAATGCAGTCACTCAGTTTGTTGGAGACAATATAGATTTAAACATTGTCTCTATTCACGGAAACACTCCCTTTCACTCAATGGGTTGGATCGAAGTCACCTCTCCGGCACCACCTTTGCCAGATCCACAGACAACAGCAGCTTTCCCCCGGGTGAAGTTGAAGGCACTCGACAAAGCTAAGATCCTGAGAGGAACTGAAGTAAAGATTATTCCATTTACGAACAGGAAACAGATAGGAACGAACGCGATCATGTTTCTCCCCCTCGCTGAGCTTTCCTCCTCCCTGGCTCATGATCAGCCACTCCTCACTCCAGGTGACACACTCTGGGCAGCGGGGTGGGTGATCAAAGCCAACGATCCTGAGTTCCCACACTCCAACTGGAATGGCTGGATGAAGAGAATCCATGCTAATGATGCAAAGCAGAGCACACAGATCGAGTTCCTCCCAGTTATTGAAGGAGACCCTAATGACCTCAACACCATCTTCACCACTCTGAAAGAGTGCATACGGCGCGCTGGGGTCGCTATAGTGACCTTTGATCTTCCGATTTGGCTGAAGGCTGTGAATATAATAAAGCAGGCAAATCTACCCGTCATTCCAAGGTTGGGTGGTTTTCACCTGCTGAAGTCTTATCTTGGATCAATGGGTAACATCATGGAAGATTCTGGACTACTAGATGTGATCCAGTTGATCTATCCTGGAAGTACGACAGCCAACCACATCATGGATGGAGGATGTTTTGACAAGGCAATCCGTGTTCACCTCCTCATCGATGCAGCCATCTATCAATACATCATGAAACTTGCCTTCACTGAGGAGGAGCGTGGTGACATGAAGACCTTCATGGAGAAGGTGGCTGATGGGAAGATGGGAGCCAGACACTCAGACCCAGTAGTGCCAGTGTTTGAGCAAAGGTTTGAAGAAACCTTCAAACAACTCGCAAAAGGAGGAAGAACACCTGCACTCTGCAGACTGTTGAAAGACATAGACAATGACTGTTGAAACTTCTGACATTGTGAATGAGAAATAACTCTTGAGTATTATATATGTATGTGAAATAAAAGCTACTTTGTGTGTAAATGTAAAAGTGAAAATATAAATGTTAACAATCAACTCAGAATCATGAAAACCCCTTATTTGACCCCTCATAAGTTACTTAAGGGCCGATTTAAAAAAATAAAAATTCTCGAAAATAATTTTTCGGTACCCGAATTCAACAGCTTTTTTTCTGGGTTTCCCACGGGAGTTGAACTTCAACATTTTAACACATGTTATTACACACCTTTACAAACATATTGGTGAAGAAATTTTTTGGTAACAATTTAGTTAACAGATTTGTGAAATATCTCATAAAATGCCCTTACTATTGTCAGGAGGACTAAGATTCACACGGTGGAGATAGCAGCGGCTTCATTTGCTCCTCTCCCTATGGAGGTCGTCCGCCTTGGGTGAAACCCATGTTAAGATAGCTTATCGTGGCGTTCTTTAAAGGCCGCTTCTAATAACAAAAGTGATAACAGCACTTTTGATCACAGCATCTATCTATAATTCCAGTAATCTCTGTGTGTGTGTGTGTGTGTGTGTTTGTCTGTGACCGCTGTTTCTCGACAACCACGGGTCCGATATACTTGAAACTTGCCAGGTATAGTGCTGGGGACCCGAGGATGTGCCTTTTCAAGGTTTGAAATTAATCGGACAAGTGGTTCCCAAGGTATGGTCACCGTACTCGCAAGCCGTTCGCTTTGGCTTTGCGAATGGACCAAACCATTTCATGTAAATAGAGGGGGGGGGGGGGGGGTTCTGTGGTCGTTACTGCCACGTGGTTTCAAAGTTTTTTTTTGTTGTTGTTGTTTGCACGCATGTTTTTTTGCACCCACGTACGGGCACGCCCTAGTTATATTAATGTTATTACAAATCCAATATTAATAATATCACCCTCTCTCCAAGGGGTTTTTCCTGATTTGACAAACATCCTGTTAATGCGTATAAATAGCTCATTGCTGCATTTCGTGGGGCAGGCCTACCAGAAGTAAATAATAAAAGAAACCACAAACACATATGATTACCTTTTTTAAACAGTCGCTACTTTTTACACTAAACTGAAAGAAAGTTTGGAGGAATCCAAACATCCTTGAGACATTTTATGCTTATTGCATTCACCGCAGATTAATGGACCCGAGCCTAGAACTACTGTAATTTATATAACCCAGAGAGAATAATAACATGTCTTACTCGAGTCCCTTCTTCTTCTTCCAAGAATCCATTTATTTTGTCCCTAAACTCTACCCGTCCTCTCTCTCCACTGCCCTTGTCATTCTGTTTTGTCCTGTTCCGTTCAATGTTGAAGCTCCTCCACGAGCCTCTACTCTGTTCACAAAGAAAAAAACAAACTCGATCAAGTATTGCTGTCAACTCTGGCCTGGAGCCCCGGCATTACACGTCTCTACTGGGGAATCTAAAGCTCTTACCATAATTGGCATCTCCCATGATGAGGCAAAATAACAAGGCCTGGTGTTCTTACATTTGAAGACATGTTGGTGAGACTTGTTTTATGACATGAGTTCCCTTACCAGGGACTTCAACACAGGAGACCATTAGGCCCATCAAATCTTGCACTATGATTGCCAACATATGGTTGTTTGTCTCCACACTCTTTCCTATTTTAATGCTCAATGTAAAGCAAGAAAGCAGTGACTACCATTTTAAAAGTCTTTGTATGACTCGGTCGGGGTTTGAAACGCCATCTCCCAGAATCAGAGTGGATGCTCTAACTATTACACAACCGAGTCTGTTTAAAATGCATTGTGATGGTCAGACCTCAAACCCGGGTCAACTGTATGGGAAGTAGCTACAGTGTCTTCAGAAAGTATTCACACCTCCTGACTTTTTCACATTGTGTTGCATTACAGCCTGAATTTAAAATTGATTTTGAGGTTTTTTTGTCACTGATCTACATATAACACTGCATAACTTCAAGGTGGTTTGTATTTTAGAATTTTTTTTACAAACTAATTTTAAATGAACACCTGAAATGTTTTGAGTCAATAAGTATTCAACCCCTTTGCAATGATACTCCAAATTGAGTTCAGGTGCATCCAATTTCCTTTGATCATCTTTAAAATGTCTCGAAAAGTTGAATGTGGATAATTCAATTTGGATAATCCACCTGTGGATAATTCAATTTATTTGACACGATTTAGAAAGAAACACACTTTCTATATAAGCTTCCAAAGGTGACGATACATTTCAGGGCAGAAACTCTACCATGAGTGTCCGAGGAACTGTCCATAGAACTCCGACATACAATTGTGATTAGGCATAGATATGGGGAAAGGTATAAAACAATTTCTCGAGTGTTAAAAGTTTCCAAGAGCACAGTTAGCAACATCATCAGGAAAGGGAAAAGAATATAGATCTACTCAGACTCTTCCTTGAGCTGGCTGTCCGACCAAACTGAGCAACCGGGCAAGAAGTACCTTGGTCACATATGTGACCAAGAACCCAATGACCACTGTCATGTATGAAGTGCAAATATTCACCGTTGTATCCCTACACCGTGACCGCATTGTATCCCTACGCCAGAGCTCGGATGGCGCTGAGGTGAATCGGTCCTGTATCGGCAGAGTGCATAAACGTGTACGACAATTGATCGTAGTTTGTCGAGATACCTTACATGGCGACGAGGATAAACATCTAGACCATGACTTCTTTCGGCCATATCGATGAATTCGACCCTCATGGAGGGGGATTTTGACACGTATTCTGAGCGGTTGTCTTTCTACTTCGAGGCGAACGGCATCGCGACCGAAGCCCGGATGAAGGCCGTCTTCCTGTCCGTTTGCGGGGTTGAGACGTTCACACTCGTTAAAAACCTGATTCGGCCTCGGCCAATCCAGGAGCTCACGTATGCAGAGCTCAAGGCCGCTTTGAAGGAACATTGCAATCCATCTCCTTCAGTCATCCTGTGTCGGTTTAATTTTTACATGTGCAGACAGCAGCAAGGTCAGTCGATCGCAGACTTCATTGCACACCTAAAAAAACTGTCACATCTGTGTGAGTTTGGGGACACGATTGATGACATGCTCCGTGATTTGCTGGTGGTTGGCATGTCCGATGACCACACTCGTAGACGCCTGCTTGCTGAGAGAAGACTGACGTTCCAAAATGCCAGAGACACGACATCCCCGTACAGAGACACCGCCATTTCCATGGAAAGTGCTGAACGCAACGCTACAAGCATCGGTGCCACTCGCTCATCTGGTACCGTACCAGCCCTGCTGTGAATCGGTTGGATCATGTTCAGCCAAAACGTTGCAACAAGTCTCCTCGTCAGAAGCCAGTGCAGTCTCAAACACACAACCAATGTTTTCGGTGCAACGGAAAGCACCCTCCAGAGACGTGTCGGTTCAAAGATGCAACCTGCCATTTCTGTTCGAAAACTGGCCATATTGCTCCAGCTTGCATCACTCGCAAATCGGGAAAAGGAAAAGCTGCTGACAAGATTCACCAGTTTATCGGTTCGGAGGAACCTGAGCTTGACCAGGTGAGCTCTGTTTCCGACAACTCAGAATCGTATGACCTGCTTCATATTGATTCTCACCAAGAGCGGGACCCTCTTCTTGCCACTGTTGTTGTCAACAATCGACCATTGCAAATGGAAGTCGACACTGGTGCGGCCGTCTCGCTCATCAGCCATGCTGTTTTCACAAACCTGTGGAGTGATGCTGACCGACCCCATCTGAAACCTACTACCTATGGACTCTCCACCTATACAGGTGAGAAGATTGTTCCCTGCGGTACATGTGACGTCACGGTGGGCTACGATAACCATTAGTTTCACCTACCCCTGATCGTCATTCCTGGAAAGGGCCCTTCCTTACTCGGCAGGAACTGGTTGAGCATAATTCGACTGAAGTGGAAAAGCATTCATCAACTCCGGGCAGCCAACGTTTCTCCTACCGCAGCATACGCACTCAAAAATGTGCTGGATACGTACCCGGATGTCTTCAAGGATGAGCTCGGAACCTTGAAAGGACATACGGCTAAACTCAGTGTTGACCGGGATGCCAATCCTATATTTTGCAGGGCTCGCCCAGTCCCTTTCGCCCTGCATGAGCGGATTGACAAGGAATTGGATCATCTTGAAAATCTGGGGATCATCGAGCAAATCCAGTATGCCGAATGGGCGGCGCCCATCGTTCCGGTCATAAAATCGGACCAGCCCATCCGCATATGTGGAGATTATAAAATGACCGTGAACAAGTGTTCTTCATTGGATAAATATCCAATCCCGAGGATCGAAGACCTCTATGCTCGTCTCACGGGAGGCAAGACTTTTACGAAACTCAATCTCAAATCCGCCTATCTACAGCTCCGCTTGGACGAGAATTGGAAACAGTATCTTACCATCAACACGCATCGTGGGTTGTACAGGTACCACCGACTTAGTTTTGGAGTGAAATCTGCACCTGGAATTTCTCAGCGTGTCATGGACAGTTTGTTTGCCGCTGAACGCAACGTCATTTGTTACCAGGATAATATTCTGGTTACTGGTCGTACGGACGCGGAACATCTACAAAACCTGGAGAGAGTTCTGAAGAAGATTTCGGACTCCGGCCTACGTTTGTGTCGAGACAAGTGCAAGTTTATGGTGCCATCAGTCACGTACCTGGGTCATACGATTGATGCCGAGGGTCTACACCCGACAGATGAGAAAGTCCGAGCTATCAAGGATGCTCCTGCTCCACGAGATGTGACCGAATTGAAGTCATACCTTAGTTTGCTTCAGTTCTATGGTCGTTACATCCTGAATGTGACCGACGTTTTGGGCCCCCTTTATCGGCTTTTGAGGAAAGGAGTCTCCTGGAGCTGGGGGTCTACTGAACAATCAGCATTCCAGACCTCTAAGGATCTGCTCAAATCGTCCAATGTTCTCGTTCATTTTGATCCAGAGAAGGATCTTGTGCTGACATGCGATGCCTGTCGGTATGGAGTGGGGAGTGTATTATCACACGTGATGCCTGATGGTACGGAAAGACCGGTTGCATTTGCATCCAGAACGTTGTCCCTGGCAGAGAAGAACTATTCCCAACTTGACAAGGAAGGATTGGGAATCGTTTTCTGCGTCAGCAAATTTCGCCAGTACCTTCTTGGACATCATTTCACGATTTGCACTGATCACAAGCCGCTGATCAGTCTGTTTGGTCCAACTAAGGCGACGTCTGACACACTACCGCCCAGGATCATCCGCTGGTCTCACTGCTTATGACTACACCATATGTTATAAGCCCGGTTCGTCTATCAGAAATGCAGATGCCATGAGTCGGTTACCCCTTCCAGAATCCGTTGATGATTCGCCTACACCAGGATCCATTATCGCACTGATGGATCATCTGGAAGATTGTGCTGTACTGTCGATTCTGGCCAGATCCACATACTCGACGAGATCCCGTTCTGTCCAGAACTGTCCAGGCTGTACAGCTTGGATGGCATTTGCTACCTGAGGGTGACCCAGATTTTGCGGCTTTTAAAGCACGTAAAAACGAACTCAGCATGGAAAATGGTTGCCTACTCTGGAGATGTCGTGTCGTGATCCCGAAAAATCTGCGTTCCAGGGTCATGGATGAAATCCATGACTGTCACCCCGGGATTGTGAAGATGAAGTCACTCGCCAGAAACTATGTGTGGTGGCCGAATCTTGATGCTGATATCGAACATCATGTTCGACATTGTTACCCCTGCCAGAGCACCCGGAATACACCTGCGAAAGCGCCACTGCATCCCTGGGAATGGCCCAGCGAACCGTGGCATCGCCTACATCTCGATTATGCCGGGCCTATTAACGGCAGCATGATTCTAATAATTACGGACGCGCACACAAAATGGATTGATGCCTATGTGATGCGTGGTACTACGTCGGCCATTGTCATCGAAAGACTCAGACGCTGTTTCGCCACTCATGGTCTGCCCAGGATGATCGTGAGTGATAACGGTTCGTGTTTTTTCAGTCCGAGTTTGCCGAGTTCACACGTCGGAACGGCATCAAACATAAGTTTGTCAGCCCACATCACCAGGCTTCAAATGGCTTGGCCGAACGATCCGTGGGAATCATCAAATCCGGATTGCAGAAACTTCAGGAGGGAACCCTGGAAACAAAGCTGTCTCGTCTCCTGTTCAAATACCGCATCACGCCACAATCAACAACCGGTGCAGCTCCGTCTGAGTTATTGATGAAACGACACCTGAGATCGACACTTGACAATCTCAAACCAGACATATCATCAAATGTTTATCAGAGCCAGCTTAATCAAAAGTTGGTGCACGATAAGACGTCCAACAGTCGATGTATCAACATTGGAGATCCAGTGTTTGCCCGAAATTTTGGTGCAGGTGCGACGTGGCTACTGGGGGACATCATCGAGAAGCCAGGTCCACTGTCCTGTGTGATTCGCCTGCAGGACGGCCGCGAAATTCGTCGACATCAGGACCACATAACCTACCGTCACTGTGAGTCGATGGAGCCTGTAGCATCGTCACAGTCAGGACAACAGTTCGACCCACCACTGCCGGAGATCGTCGTGGCCGCTCCAGCCGGCTCGGATGCCCCGAAAACCTCTGCGAACGCTACACCCTTCGTGGAGACCAAAGGAATCACCTCGGACTCTGTATCCACTGGTACACCACGACCCAAAGGGATCACCTCGGACTCTGTATCCACTGGTACACCGCGACGCTCAATGCGTGAGAGAAAAGCACCCGACCGGTTGAATCTTTGCAGATGTTTTTTTTTCACGGTGACATGTTCTATTTTCACGGTGACACATGTTCTATTTTCACGTATTTTCATTATTCTCAAAACCGTTTGCACACATATTTTCACATGTTTTGGAAATGTTGCTTTTGAAATGTCAATTCTTGAAATCTAGCACGTATTGCTCTTGGTAATTTTGGACTTAAAGGGGAGGATGTCATGTATGAAGTGCAAATATTCACCGTTGTATCCCTACACCATGACCGCATTGTATCCCTACACCGTGACCGCATTGTATCCCTATGCCAGAGCTCGGATGGCGCTGAGGTGAATCGGGCCTGTATCGGCAGAGTGAATAAACGTGTACGACAATTGATCGCAGTTTGTCGAGATACCTTACAACCACTCTGACAGAACTACAGAGTTCCTTGGCTGACATTGGAGAACCTTCTGGAAGGACAACAGTCTCTGCAGAACTTCAGAAATCTTGGCTTCTTGGTAGAGTGGCCAGACCGAAGCCACTCCTGATAAAAAGGCACATGACAGCATGCCTGGAGTTTACAAAAAGCCACGTGAAAGACTCTGAGAGCATGATGCAAAAGATTCTGTGGTCTGATGAGACGAAAATTGAACTCTTTGACCTGTATGCAAAGCGCTACGTCTGGTGGAAACCGAGCACAGCTCATGACCCATGTAATACCATCCCTACAGTGAAGCATGGTGATTGCAGCATCATGGTATGGGGATGCTTTTCAGCAGTGGGACTGGGAGACTTGTAAGGATAAAGGGACAATGAATGGAGCCAAATACAGGCAAATCCTTGAAGAGAACTTGCTTCAGAGTGCAAAAGACCATAGACTGTGGCAAACATTTACGTTCCATCAGAATGATTACCCCCTTACATACAGCCAAATCAACACTGGAATACCTCCAGAACAAGAACGTGAAAGTCTGGCCCAGCAAAATCCCAGACTTGAATCCCATTGAGAATCTGTGGAAACACTCGAAGATTGTTGTTCACTGACGTTCCCCATCCAACTTGGCAGAGCTTGAGCAAATCTACAAGGAAGAATGGGAGAAACTCCAAATGCAGGTGTGCAAAGCTGATACAGACACACCAAAGAAGATTTGAAGCTGTAATCGCCTCCAAAGGTGCTTCTACGAGGTATTGTCTCAGGAGGCTGAATACTTATGTAAATTAGATATTTCTGTATTGTATTTTCAATAAATTTGTTAAAATTTCTAAAAATATGTTTTCACTGTGTCATTATGGGGTATTTTGTGTAATATGTTGGAATTGCATCCCTAATATGTTTCCTGCCAACATTTAAATCATATGTAGTGTGCCTCTGGGCTTAAATGGGTGGTCTGTGTTCCTGGTGGGTATGGAGAGGGATGGGGCTTGTGGATCTTATCTGGTCGACGAATTATTCAACGTTAAAAACGACTATTTTAGAAATAAATATGAGTTTATTCACATTTTATTTCAAAACTGAATATGGCATTGGATCCCCCATATATGAGAACCGACAAAAGCACATTTCATTCAAATTTCTACCTTGTTTAGTCAAAAAGATATGTAGATGAATACATTTCAGCCCGGCGGTGGCGGCCATCTTGGATTTCTCAATTTTGAGGCATTATCGGCCATTTTTGACCTGGGCATACAGGAGATTTGAGTTCAGCACCCCTCAATACCCCTAAAAACATTGTGTGCCAAAATTAACACGATTTGCCTTCGGGGTTAAGATTTTTTGAAAATGGACCCAGTCTAGAAATCAATGACAACAAATCTCAATTTAAACCATTTTTAATTCAGGCTGTAACACAACAAAATGTGAAAAAGTCAAGGGGGTGTGAATACTTTCTGCAGGCACTGTAGATACAGCACTGCACCATAAAATAAGAAATTTCATCTTGATCGGATAAAGTTTTGCACTTGTCGAATTATAACGTCCTAATGGAGGCACCTATGACATCATCATTAACATATTTTATTCCCCACGTAGAGTTCTTTACAATGAGCCATGTCTCAATTTTTTCTATGCAGTGCTTTCGGAGATATAGAGGCGCAAAGGTTTTCCGTTTTTCCAAGATGGCGGCCATACCACGTGATGTATGACGTCATAATTATAATTTAATAATTCTATAGGAGGAGGTAATCTATGTTGATATGATAATTTAGCACCGATGGTGATAGTTTCTTGTTAATCGGACAAACACTTGCAGAGAAAATCATATTTATTCTGTGCGGACAAGGAACAAACAAATGAAAAATCACACATCGAGTGACACTTGGTTAAAGAGAACAAAGTAGAATAAAAATAATTGGTGGATGAATTCAGTGACCTGATATGCAAATCGTCTTCAAATTTTAAGTTCATTGGATAAAAATTGACAATTTTAGAAATTTGGCCTATGTTGACTTTTTGGCCAATGTTGACCTCAAAAATATTTGGTGGTTGATTTCAGTAAGCTGATATGCAAATCCTATTCAGATTTCAAGTCAATCAGATTAAAATTGAGGGTTTTAGAAATTTGAACAAAGTGGTTGACCTTAGGCCTATGCTGACCTTTTGGCCTATCTTGACGTCAAAATAGTTGGTGGTTGAATTCAGTTTGCTGGTATGAAAATCCTATTCAAATTTCAAGTCAATCGGATGAAAATTGAGGATTTTAGAAATTCGAAGAAAAGTTGTTGACCTTTGGCCTATGTTGATCTTTTGACCTCAAAAATAAATAGGATTTTGTCGGACCACGAACTCTGCCATTTGGTGAAGTTTTGTGAAGATCGGTTTAAAATTGTGAGCTGTAGGCAAGTATAAGTGAGCGGACAGAAAAACACACAAACACACGCAAACACACACACAAACCGGAGTGAACCACATACTTGTCAAAAAACAAGACCGAAACAAACACACATGATTGGGTTTTTAAACAGTAGTTAATGCTGTTTATAACATTAAACAAAGAAATTTGGAGGAATCCCGACATCCGTGAGGTAAGTTTTACTTACAGAACTGAGGGAAGATCTACTGTAATCCATATACCCCACAAGGGTTTGGATAATAATATGCTATCAAAAAACCGAGACGAATTCCTTACTTCCGCAGTTTTTGGTCCGTACACCGCTTATCATGGAATCAAGAACCATACACTGCTTCAACCCATTAACTTTGTATTCACGACATTGGGATTAAAGTGTTATGATGATATTTACTATATTATTCGTATTGCTATTACGAAAACGATACTACCTGAAACAATACACTACTGGATTAAGAAACCTGAGCTTAATTAGTCTGAAGCGGTCCGAAGGCGAGGCATGAAGCCTAAGGCCTATACGTACCGTATTGTTGGAAGAGACATAACGCCGAGGCTTTCGATATTTGATGGTCATTTTAACAATCGGTTTGTTTGTGTTTCACAAAGAATGAAAGCGTAAAGGTAGAGCATGGCGATTGTGATATATGACAGGTTCGACAATATGTTCGGCCTGAACAACATTGTATTTAAAATGCCGGTGTGTGGAGAGTCAGCCGCCGTATCGCCGTAATGACATCAGACGTAATGACATCACCCTGTTATGTGACCAGATCCTCAGCTCTGATTGGTATACGTTTGAGGGGACATACATACAGATGGACAAACACTGTTCTAGAAGGCTTTGCCCTATGGATTACGCCGTAGAAATTTTTTTGCCAAGTAACAGACAGGCAAACAGACTCAAATGCAATACCCTCTCATCTGGCGAGGGTAAAGATGTATTAATTAGTCCTCTCCATGTTCTCATGAAAAGGTTTATTGAAAATTTGATGAGAAAAGCTCTGGTCTAAGTTATAGTAACTTCATCTCCCACTGGGTGGGTTGACGGGTGAACTATGGAAGGAAAATGAATTCCGTTTGAAGGGGCATTGGCGCCCCCATGCTCCCTGCACATCCACCTATGCTATTTAATATTTTGTATCAACATAGACACATACAGATGATAACATTAACCACAGTATGTATAATTATAATATAACTCAGACACTTTGCATTCATGAAACAAATGCAGATGTACAACACACAGGATAGAAATAGGACTAACACATGGGAAGGGGATAGTTATCTTCAACAAGAAGTGAGAAAGGTTGGGGTACAAATGGGATTTTAGAAAAAATATCGTGAAAACAAAAAAAGAACATAGATAAGGAGGAAAGAGAATAAATTTAGAGGCATTTTACTCCCAGTATATTATAGAGGGTTTTCTGATCACGTGACTTGACATCATCGCATGGCTAACTTTAGCTCATCAGTTTGCCAGGACCCTGCTGAAGATGTTGAATGTATCACCCTGGCTGAGAGTTGCTGTTCCAATGACTTCAATTGTTGACGGGGATAAATTTGGATTGCCGTTTCATGTGGACATCGAATGAAGTAGTTGGAATTATCTTCTATCTATAATTCCAGTAATCTCTGTATGTCTGTGTGTGTGTCGTTTGTCTGTGACCGCTGTTTCTCGACAACCACGGGTCCGATATACTTGAAACTTGCCAGGTATATTGCTGGGGACCCGAGGATGTGCCTTTTCAAGGTTTCATATTAATCGGACAAGTAGTTACCGAGCTATGGCGATTTAGCCGTTCGCCGTTCGCTTTGGCTTTGCGAATGGACCAAACCATTTCATGTAAATAGAGGGGGGGGGGGGTTCTGTGGTCGTTGCGAATGGACCAAACCATTCATGTAAATAGAGGGGGGGGGGGTTCTGTGGTCGTTACTGCCACGTGGTTTCAAAGTTTTTTTTTGTTGTTTGCACGCATGTTTTTTTGCACCCACATACGGGCACGCCCTAGGATGTTTACACACACACACCCCTACACAAATTTTTTTTTTTTTTTTTTTTTGGCAAGGAACGGGCACCCACGTACGGGCACGTCCTAGTATTGTAAAAAGCAACAAAAATGGGAACCAACAGCACATCCCCCAATGTATTTCAACTTGGTATAGAACTCTCACAAGCGCTCTACTGTCACACCAAGGTAAGTACATTTCATTAATGTTTTGAGTGTCTCATGTTGTACTGTCTTTACCCCTGACATTCTTGCTCTTTTATCATTGCTCGTTGCACATGTGTACTCCAGAGCCATCGTGGTCACAGCGTTAGACTTGGCCGTTCTTCTCTCTGCTCTTCAAGCTATGATTATTCTGTTTTTTACGTCATCGTATCTCCAATTATATCTCCTCTGTTAACCTCCCTCCCCCAAGTTCACCTCCTTCCAAATTTCCAGTTATTCTTTCTTGAAAGTTTGCCCCTGGATCCATCTTGTCCACCCCATGTGCTCCTCTACCCCTCTACCATGTCCTCCTCTTACCTACATCTCTTTCTTGTCAATCTCCATCTATTTTGTCCCTCTTCCCTTCTGTTGGTGGTTGCCCCCTCTCGTTTTGTTGTTCCTTTTGTACTGTTGTGCCCTGATCTATTCTGTGTTTAGCTGGTCTGACCAGAGACCA
Organism: Myxine glutinosa; assembly: GCF_964187855.1. Classification (NCBI taxonomy): domain Eukaryota; kingdom Metazoa; phylum Chordata; class Myxini; order Myxiniformes; family Myxinidae; genus Myxine; species Myxine glutinosa. Next base: position 125,936,587 of record NC_136263.1, read on the forward strand.
GCAATATATACCTTTTGGCCTTTCCTCGCGAGATCTTGGAGACGGTGGCAGGGGTTTTCGACGGTCCACACGGTCTCCACGTTTTTCAAAGTTAAGTCTGTTCACAATTGTATTTTGTCGAAACTGTATTTATCGTTCGGTGTGTGAACTTATAGTGTCCCCCTTGGAAGTTTCTCGGTGTTTATCTTTCATAAATTAATCGTTTGTTTGCCTCGTCGCGAGCAAGGCCTTGCAGCCTCAGGCTTCCCCCGTCGAAGGTTGTTCCTTCCTTCGCTGTTTTGCTAGCTTTTTTGATTTCCCCTTCTCCACCAAGCTTCACCAAACATCTACTATTTGTCTAACGTTGTAACCCCCACACCCCCCCCAAAAACAAACAAAAAACAAACAAAAAAAACTTTTATTTCCCTTTCTCCTCGTGTGCTTTTGCCTCTGCCCACGTGCGCTGTCTCGCCCCGCCCCCATTTTCCCCTTGCCTTCCACCTTTTGCCCTGTTCAAGTGACTCGTGGTCGTCGCTCTAGGCTTCCTCTCCCCATTGGTATTTTTGTGAATATAAGATTGTTCTTCACAGTTCTGTTTAAATATGTTTCAACTATCCCCTTCAGTGTTTTATTCAGTGGTTTATTACAACACGCTGTTTTTCTTCTTATTTAAAAGGCTCCTTTCAATTTCCTCTTCAACTCATTCCATTTCAAAAAAATATTCAATCTCTTATGATTCAAAATCACTCCATGCTCTAAATTCTCATTCATTTCATCCCTCCTCCATCGTTCTTAAACGAATCGCTAACTTGAAAATCACAACAAACCCAATTTGTTATAGATGTTAATCTTTCATTAATCATCCACTTTCTAAACTACCCCCTTGCCCCTCCCCTTCAAATCTCCCCCCCAACCATCCCTCCCAAATTCTCCCTCCTCCCACCTCCTTCTCAAAGCTGCTTCCTCCCCACTTCCTCTCCCTCCTATGTCATACCTCCACCTCCCCCAACCTTCTACTTTCCTCTGCCCCCCCCCCCCTCAAACAAACTCTCACTGTGCCTCATTCCATCACCATCAAACCTTTCGTCCTCCTCATCCTTCCCTTTCTTGTAACTCTTCTGTAATCTCTGACACACTATCAACTGCTCTTCCTACATCCCCCTCTCACCCTTCATCTGACCCTACCCCTCCCCTCCCCTGTCCTGCACCCGATGCTCCCCCTCTCTCCTCACTAAAGGTATGGACCTCAAACATCCGGGGCCTTCGCTCAAACCCGATTGATCTCTCCATTCAGGTTGCTTCTGAAAATCCAGACTTGATCTGCTTAACAGAAACTTTCCTCCTTCAAGATGTCTCTGATTCCTTAATATCTCTTCCTGGTTACTCCCTCCTCCGGTACGATAGACCTGATCCTCGCCCTGGTGGTGGGGTGGCTATCTTTATCAAAAACTCTCTTCCTCACTCTCCCTGCACTGCCCTCTCTCCACCCCACCCACAGGGGTGGAGAACAATCTACCTCTGGCTACGGCTTCCTCTCCGCTCCCACCTTTTGTTCATATGTGTTCTGTACCGTCCTCCAAACAGTGATGACTCCATTTACATTTCTCTGTCGGACAACATGGACCAACTTCTATCAACTCATCCAAACTCTCTCTTCCTCATATGTGGCGACTTCAACTGTCATCATGCCAGCTGGCTGGGTGTGGGTTCATCTCTCACCAGTGTGGTAGAATTTGTAGCTGAGACTCAAGACTCCAATGACCGGACACAGGTTTTACAAAAGGTCTTGGTTTATTAACTGGTTATTCACTTCATTCCATTTACCAAATAATACCGCATAATTCAATGGACCAGGTTAACTCTTTTCGCATGGTCCTTCTCGTTCGGCCGATGTTCCTCCGCCACTCCCGTTGGTCAGAGCTCCTGGTAACAAGTCTTTTTGACTCAATGTTTGCTCTGGTTTATATGGACAAAACTGGAGTTAATCCCCTGTCCGCTGAATCTTAATCCTTTCTCCGCTAATGCCCCGAGGTCATGCATGCACCAAGTCCTGGCATCAGCTCGCTCCCCTCCTGCTGCGAGGGGTGCTCCAGCCTGGGGCTGTGACCAGGTGGACAAGAGATTATCATGTTCGGGCACATTCCTGACAGTCATTTATGAACTCGTCTTTCACAGAGTTTGCAGGTAAAATGTATCTGCTTCGTTACCAGTGTTAATTAATAAGTTACCAGTGCCAATTAATAAGTTACACTGAGTTACACTTCCACACCAGCCATGGCACCTCAGCAAAGGACTTCTGCGACTCATTGGGACTGACACAATCTGTCAATTTCCCGACCCGGATCTCGGTCAATGGAGTATCTTCTCTTCTGGACTTGGTTATGACTAACTTCCCTGCAAATGTCTGCTGCTCTTCTTCTGCCCCAATCGGTTCTTCTGATCATGTGCTTGTTAAAGTGGACATCTCACTGGCCATTCTCAGAGAGCCTCCTCAGCGCCGACGAGTCTGGCATTTCACTCAGGCCGACTGGCACGGTCTGCAAGCAGCGATCAATCAACTGGACTGGTCTCCCATCTCTAATGCCTCTGACATCAATTCTTCCTGGGAATTCTTCCAAAGCAAACTGCTCTCTCTCATGCACAGATTTATCCCATCTCATCTTCAGTTGTCTTACCCTTCCTCCCGTCCATGGTACACTGAATCTTGTGGTGAGGCAGTTGCCCTGAAACAACTTGCCTTTGCGTCTTGGAAGGCAAATCCAACTGAAGGCAATCTCAGTTCCTTCCACCAAGCTCGAAACAAGTGTGTTTCTACCCTCAGGAGTGCCAGGAAGCACTATCTCTCCACACTCAAGATTGAACTCTCAAACCTGTCTCCTTCCTCCAAATCCTAGTGGCGTCTGGTCAAATCCGTTTCTGGTGTTTGTTCCCCCTCCATCCCCTCCCTTACCTCAAATGGCTACACAGTTGACACCGCACGTGACAAAGCCGAATGCCTCAACTCTGTGTTTGCCTCAAAATCTTGTGTCCCAAACACATCTCTCTCTGCTCCCACCTTTCCCAGTCGAACCCAACTGCTCCTGGACTCTGTGTCCTTCTCTCCTGACAAGGTGGAGAAGTTTTTATCGAACCTCGACTCTGATTCTGCAACTGGACCAGATGGCATCAGCCCTCGGTTCCTAAAATCCTGCTCTGCCGCTCTATCTCACCCTCTCTCTGTTCTTTTCACCCTCTCTTTTGCTCAAGGTCATCTGCCAGCATCTTGGAAATCAGCAAACATTACCGCTTTACACAAAAAAGGTGCAAAAACAGATCCTTGCAACTACAGACCAATCAGCCTGCTCCCAATTATCAGCAAAGTCATGGAATCCATCATTGCTTCAGATATCAAATCCTTCCTCTTCTCCAATGGCTTGATCTCTGATCATCAATTTGGATTCAGACCAGGTCATTCTACTCTGGACATGTTGCTTCTGCTGTCTCAACAATGGATGGAGGTCCTCAATGCCAAACAGGAAATCAGAGCTGTCTCACATTTTTTTTTTTTTTTTTTTCGTATACAAGATCGAGGCTCGTGAAAGAGCGAACATTAATCACACAGAAAGACAAACAGACACATAAAACAAATAACATCGGGAGCGGTAGACAAGATGAGGAGAGAGGGGGAAGGATACAAACACAACATTTGAGAGCAGGGACCGAGAGACATGGAGACATCGAGAGAACTGTGGGAGGGAGAGGGCTTTGGGGGGAGGCATGGGAAGGGGGGGGGGGGGTGGGGTGGGAGAGCTATAAAACATATGGACACTGCCAGGACTTCCAAGAAAGAAGTTGGAATTTCAAACAAGGTGGATCTGGGGTGAATTAGTGGGGGTAGAAAAGATCAAGGTTTTGGATGGGGGAAGATAAGAGATGGTGGTGAACAGCTGTTTTAAAGACCTGGAGGGAGGAGTGTGATTGAAGTGAGTGTGGGAGTTTGTTCCAGAGGTGGGAGAAAAGAGGAATGAAAGAGTGAAGGTGAGCAGAGAGCCGAGATTTCGGCAGTTTAACCATCAGAGGGTTGCTGGCAGATCTTGTGCGACCTGTAGGAATATTTGGGGGACAGAGCACAGAGAGAGCTGGGGGAGCAAGGCCGGAGAAAGGAAGGGAAGATGAGAAGGGAAGATGAGAGAAACCTGACATATCACGTGCCTTCGATACGGTCTGGCACCCAGCTCTGCTCACCAAACTCACCTCCTATGGTATTCAGGGAAATCTCCACTCATGGCTTGCGGATTTCCTCTCTGGTCGTAGGCAACGTGTGGCCCTGAATGGATTTCTCTCATCTTCCCTTCCTGGTCTGGCTGGAGTTCCCCAAGGTAGTGTTCTGGGCCCTGTGCTATTTCTGGTCTTCATCAATGACCTCTCCGACTCTCTGGAAAATCCTCTCTATCTCTTTGCTGATGACTCCACTATCTGCCGCTCCATTCCTCATCCCTCAGATCGGCAGTCTGCAGCCTCCTCACTCTCTGCAGACCTGGACAAAATCACACACTGGTCAAACAAGTGGAACATGTCTTTCAATCCTGACAAATCTCACACTCTTACAATGTCTCTCCGAAAGGACCGACTGGACAACCCTCCCATCTACTTTCTCAACAATCCTCTCCAAGAAGTTCTGTCGCTTCAGCTTTTGGGTCTCACTATCTGCCATGATCTTTCTTGGGAAAACCACATTTCCAAGCTGGCCTCCAAAGCCAGTCGCCGACTGGGCATCCTCCGTCGTGCGAAGTCCTTCCTTGGCACACCTGAGCTCCTCACCACATACAAGGCTTTCATCCGCCGCTGCTCAATGGAATACTGTGCCCCCCTCTGGGCTGGTGCTCCTGCCTCACACCTTGCTCGGCTTCACGCTGTTGAGGCCAAAGCTTTCAGAATCATTGGAATCTCCTGCGATGTAGTCAACTCCGAGGGCCTTTCACTCACTCACCGCAGGCAGGTTGGTGGTCTTTCTGTCTTCTACCGACTCCTCTCCGGCCTTGCTCCCCCAGCTCTCTCTGTGCTCTGTCCCCCCAATATTCCTTCAGGTCACACAAGATCTGCCTGCAACCCTCTTATGGTTAAACTGCCAAAGTCTAGGCTCTCTGCTAACCTTCACTCTTTCATTCTCCTTTTCTCCCGCCTCTGGAACAAACTCCCCCACTCCCTTCAATCCCACTCCTCCCTCCAGGTCTTTAAAACAGCTGTTCACCACCATCTCTTATCTTCCCCCATCGAAAACCTTGATCTTTTCTAACCCCGATAATTCACCCCATAGTCCTTGCAGTGTTCATATGTTTTATTCCTCTCCCACCTCCCCCCAAGTCCTCCCGATGTCCCTGCTCTCAAATGTTGTGTTTGTGTCCTTCTCCCTCTCTCCCCATCTTGTCTGCCGCTCCCCTTGTTTTTTGTGTTTTGTGTGTCGGTTTGTCTTTTTGTGTGATTAATGTTAGCTCTTTCACGAGCCTCGATCTTGTATACAAAAAAAGAAAAAGAAAAAAAAAAGCTCTTCCACGAGCCTTGACATTGTATATAAAAAATCCACTTTTTCTTTAGTGGCTCTCAATCTTTGTCTTCTCCTGTGTTTTGCATCCAGGATGTGTTCCGGAATTACCCTGAATTCAGCCACCCAGAGATTTCATTGTTAATGCCATGTATGGGTGTATTGAAGATGCAATGAGCGATATGCCCCAGTCTGTGTCCAGGAAATCACATGCTTTAGACATGGAAGTGTCATGATGTGGGGTGGTATTGCAGAATCCTTTCGCAGAACAAATTGATCTACATCCATTGCAATCTGACAGCAGATCGATACTTTTATGAAATCTTACCGCAATACATGTTTCTGACCATTCAACAACATGGAACAGGAAACATATTGTCGCGTCTACCCTGTAGTGAAGACCTCAGGGCGGCAGATGACCAAAACGAGCTCTAACTCAGAGGCGTATACCCCAAAATACAGCGGTGTTAGGCCAAAAAATATATATTGCTGGTCTCTGGTCAGACCAAAGTTTCAGAATTGATGCGGCGATGCGGTTTTTTTTTTCTTTTTCTTTTTTGAAAAGCATGGATTGCACATATAAAGGTGTATTTTGTGTCCTCATGCCTTGCGGTCCTCCTCATCTGCTGTGGCGCCGTCCAGAGAGAAATTAAAGACAGCCAATGGGACTTGTAGGGCTTTTTTTTTTGTAAATAATGAACACAAGCTTAAGTTATTTTAAAATGTATTTATTCTGTAAATTATTAAGTTTTTCAAGCATATTATAGACTGCCATTTCGTTCTCGAGATCGCCTCACCGTACTGTTAAACATTCCAATGCGTCGATCGCGTCAACACTGCGCATGCGCAAGTGGTCTAACAGGCCGATGGTCTCCCACGATCTCTTCTCCCAGTCCACCAGATTATCACAGACACTTACAACTTCATGACAAACGAGCTATGATCCAGGCCTAAGTAACGAGACCACCCGCAGCTCTGTAGGCCTTCTGGTTGCTTCACACGAACCCGACAAAGAACGTCTTCGTTTCAATAAATTACAATATCCAGCCGATAGAGGCCTTGCATCGCGTGAGCGTCGTCCATGGCAACCGGTTCCGGCCGCCATCTTGGGTGGCATAAACAACATGGCGGGAAAGCTGTCGTTTGATCAGATGGACCTGTCAGTTTACGCCCATAGCTTGCCCGTTGAGGCGTTTTCGCGGTATTGCGAGAAACTGAGGCTGTGTCATCTGCTTGTGGCCCCGTGTGGACCCACAAGTACGCCACACACAATCCACAATCCACACACACTCCACACGTACGCCACAAGTATGCCACACACACTCCACAAGTACGCCACACACACGCCACACGTACTCCACACGTACGCCACACACACTCCACAAGTACGCCACACGTACTTTTTTGTATACTTAATCGAGGCTCGTGAAAGAGCTAACATTTACTTCACAAACAAATCAACCAGACAAACAAAACATACAAAAAGAGGGAGCAGAAGACAAGATGGGGAGAGGAAGGGGAAGCACACAAACACAGCACCTGAGAGCAGAGAGAAGCGTGGGAGTGAGAGGGCCTGGGGGGAGGAGGTGTGGGAAGGGGGGGGGGGAAGGTATAAAACACAAGGAGACCAAGGACTTCCAGGACAGAAGTTGGTATTTCAAAAAAGTGTAGGATTTGGGGTGAAATTAGCGGGGGTAGAAAAGATCAAGGTTTTGGATGGGGGAATAGAAGCCACACACACCACCACAGCCACAATGCCACACACACTCCACAAGTATGCCACACACACTCCACATGTACGCCACACACACTCCACACTTACGCCACAAGTACGCCACACACACTCCACACGTACGCCACATACACTCCACAAGTACGCCACACACAATCCACAAGTACGCCACACGTATGCCACACACACTCCACACATACGGCACAAGTACGCCACACGTATGCCACACACACTCCACACGTACGCCACACACACTCCACAAGTACGCCACACGTACGCCACACACACTCCACAAGTACGCCACACATACGCCACACACACTCCACAAGTACGCCACACGTACGCCACACACACTCCACACGTATGCCACAAGTACACCACACACACTCCAAAAGTACGCGACACGTACGCCACACACACTCCACAAGTACGCCACACACACCCCACAAGTACGCTACACATATGCCACATGCACTCCACACGTACGCCACAAGTACGCCACACACACTCCACAAGTACGCCACTCACACTGCAAAAGTACGCCACACGTGCACCACACACACTCCACAAGTACGCCACACGTACGCCACACACACTCCACACCTACACCACAAGTACGCCACACGTATGCCACACACACTCCACATGTACGTAACCAAATGCCTAATCCTGCTTTTCGCTTCGCGATCGAAGGTAACAACCTCATGAGCCGTATTCTCACCTGAGAGCTGCAGTCGAGGCAGCCATGAATCTGTTTTAGCGCGATGTGTCGTCCGGGAAACGGTAGAATGACAAGCCGGATCCCTTCTGTAATCGAGCTGTACATCCGACAGCACAACAACTCTTTACCATCGTGTAGGGCGCAATTTTTATGTGAGACGAGTTGCAAATTTCCGCCATTACGTATGATGGCAGAAACAATGTTTTGCCCCCCAAGGGGTCACGTGACTAAGACGATGACGTCACATGCAACTTCACCATTGGATTCATGACGTCACGGCACACAAAACTACTCATATCTTTGGAACGGCTGGTTGGATTTGAACAAACTAAACGCAGTTTTGTAGGGGAGAACCGTGCGCGAACGTCGATACCAAATCTGAAATTGTTGACGCGCAGGGTCAAAATGGATGCGTGTGCTGACCAGAACCCGGAAATATATTTTTCTCGGCCTTATCGCTGGCACGTGCGGGGGAGGATACCGATGTCATTACCTGCACGGACGGACGCGACGGGGGTATAACCGAACCCACAAACAAATAAACACACAGGACAACAAGTGAATCCTCTTGGATTGCGCTGAGGTTCGGGCATGGAATTTCTAGGAGGAAGTATAATTTGTATGCAATGAAAGTACATGTAATATGGGATCGAGTAAGATCGAGCAAGCTTCACCAGTGCGCGTGCGCGAATTTACGTCACGTCGGCAGCGAGAAGGCGTTCCCCAACACGAACCAATCAGGAACTGCCACGCCCACTTATATGATCTCAGAATTCCTGTGACAGGAATTAGCGTTACACTGGCTGGAAGTCATTCGCTAGAGGCGCTTCCTCAGCGCCAATCACCAGTGCGCGTGCGCGAATTTACGTCACGTCGGCAGCGAGAAGGCGTTCCCCAACACGAACCAATCAGGAACTGCCACGCTCACTTATATGATCTCAGAATTCCTGTGACAGGAATTAGCGTTACACTGGCTGGAAGTCAATCGCTAAAGGCGCTTCCTCAGCGCCAATAAATCAAAAGACAACAAGGAATAATTTAATGAAAATAATGCAAGCAAAAGGAATGTGTGGTGTACTAAAATTCCTAAATGAGGATCCTCCATTCATACTCAAAGACACGAACAAGGGAAAAATGAAAGTAAAAATAAATGTTGTTGTGGAGATAAGTGGAGATGGGATAAACTTCCAGAAGGACAACCATCACTGCAACACTCCAACGATCTGGGCTTTATGGCAGAGTGGCCAGACGGAAGCCTCTCCTCAGTGAAAGACACATGAAAGCCCGCTTGGAGTTTGCAAAAAAGCACCTGAAGGACTCTCAGACTGTGAGAAACAAGATTCTGTGGTCTGATGAAACCAAGATTGAACTGTTTGGCTTCCGTCTGGCCACTCTGCCATAAAGCCCAGATCGTTGGAGTGTTGCAGTGATGGTTGTCCTTCTGGAAGCTTCTCCCATCTCCACACAGGATCTCTGGAGCTCAGCCAGAGTGACCATCGGGTTCTTGGTCACCTCTCTTACCAAGGCCTTTATCCCCCGATTGCTCAGTTTGGCCGGGCGGCCAGCTCTAGGAAGAGTCCTGGTTGTTCCAAACTTCTTCCATTTAAGAATTATGGAGGCCACTGTGCTCTTGGGAACCTTCAATGCAGCAGAGATGTTTTTGTAGGCTTCCCCAGATCTGTGCCTCGACACAATCCTGTCTCTGAGCTCTGCAGGCAGTTCCTTCGACCTCATGGCTTGGTTTTTGCTCCGATATGCATTGTCAGCTGTGGGACCTTATATAGACAGGTGTGTGACTTTCCAAATCATGTCCAATCAATTGAATTTACCACAGGTTGACTCCAATCAAGGTGTAGAAACATCTCAATGATGATCAAGAGAAATGGGAGGCACCTGAGCTAAATTTCAAGTGTCAAAGCAAAGGGTCTGAATACTTATGTCAATGTGATATTTTAGTATTTTCCTTTAAATAAATTTGAAAAACTTTCTACAAGCCTGTTTTGTCTTTGTCATTATGGGGTATTGAGTGTAGATTGATGAGGGAAAAAATGATTTTAAACGATTTCAGCATAAGGCTGCACCACAACAAAATGTGAAAAAAGTGAAGGGGTCTGAATACTTTCGGAATGCACTGTAGGTAGGTGCTCCGAATGTCGTGTAGAAACCTTGATGTAATAAGTACTTGTTTAGACCGTGTGTTCGGATTAAGCTTGTGTATTCGTCCCCCATTATGGAGGGGTGTGGGGTGGGGGGCATGTTATTGATCTTCCCATCCCCAAAATCCTGCTGACTCAGCAAAAGCGATTCTCTAAGGCGCACACACAAAAGAAAAGACGCAGCTCCTCCACCAACGTCTGTTTTTCTCCAAAAACCCACAACGAGAGAGCGAGCAAGACGCACTCTACTTCCTCTGCCTCCCCTCGAACCATCTCTCCTGACGTCATACCCACCAATGGCCGAGCTTTATTGAATCACCCCACGGTCTTCTCGCCCAATCATGAACTTCGGGTCGTGGCCTGTCGGCTTTGCTTGGCATGATTGTTAAGGGGCTTTTATTAAGGCGGGGCTTACTTGCCGATCAGCAATGTTCATTCTTTGTTGGTGGTTGTGGTGGTTTGATGGGGTTTTGCATGGCTGGCCTTATAAATGTAAAAACGTAGGGAAAGCGACAAAGGGAACCCACATACTGGGGAAAAATCATCCATAATCCCTAACTAGTTATCACAGCTTCACCCCTCGTGTGAAGACACATAAACGATATTAAGCTCCAGTTTCCTTCCTTAAATACATCGAGATGTCTCCTACGCGTCCACGGTCAATGCTATCACTATACAATCCTATCTTTACTATGGGACTCCTCCATCTACCCCCACAAACGTAGCAGTATTATACATCATCTCCAACTCTACAAGAACAGTAAATTAAGCCTGAAAGAAAGCGATGGCAAAAAGATAAGAAAACCCACTGAGAGGAAAAATACACCGCTGGGCAACACAGACTGAAACATTACTATGGAAACAGAGGAGAAAACTGAAGAGAGAGATAAAGAGTAGCATTGTGCTCCTGACTCAAAGTACTGTCTGTATTCCTTCAATAAGTCCTGGTGCCGAGATAAACAGAGTAGAATTACATGCCATGGGCTGACAAATCACGTGATATTATCTAATCAATGGTCGCAAACCCTAAAGTATATCATGAGGACCAAACTGGATAATATAACAACTGAAAGCTGATAAGAGAATGTTAACCACCATGGGAAGAGAAAGTACACCTGATATCTCAAGCATCAGCTATTCTTCATCAGATTGAAAGTACCAACACTAGCCTTTGCAAAGGTTAGAATCCATTGCTGTCTAGTAGAACCTATAGTTAGCATACCTGTCTTTCTTGATGAGCGAAGAGGTTATATGATGCAGGAATTATCACCATTTCAAGAATTTTGTGTTCAATCCATCTGGTCCACACTCCACACCTTAAAATGTTCCATACTCTATGTATGGCTAGCACGATGGTCTAAAGGTCAGCATGCTGGCCGCTAAGCTGTGCATGCTGGGTTAGAATCCCGACTCAGCTATAAACTGTCATCCCGGTGTTTCACAAGGAAGGCCATCAATGTGTGTGCCGTTCTCTGGATGGATGTTAAACAAGGCGTCAGAAATCTCCATTCATAATCTCCTATTGAGAAAACAAGGAGAACTACAGCAATGCGACTGTGTCGACAATATGTCTCCGCATAGTCCCACAATGGGTAGATGCCCTCGTTCACTGTCCTAAAAATAAACAAGTTTGATTTAAATCCCTTCAGCTGTTTTCAAGTATCACATTTTCACCAGCCATCACAGGTTTCACATTGATCGGTGAAGCAGTTACAGAGAAGGGATTTTTTTAAATTATCGGATTTCAAGCTAATATGGCTGCCATAACACATGACATATGACCTAAAAATGTACACTCTGCATATATATGGGTAGGGGATCACGTTTGTGAAGTTTTGTGTTGATCGGATAAGGTTCATTTTTATGCCTCCGCCCCCGACGGTGGCCGGAAGCATTATGTTTTCGGGTTTTCCTTCCGTCCGTCCGGACAGGATAAACCTCGTTTTTCTCAGCAACCACATGTCCAATTGAGATGAAAATTTCAGGGTAGGAGTGACACCCATGCAGAATGTTTTATGATAATTGTGACGTCGTAGGTCGCGTGGTTGGGCAGCCATCTTGGATTAAACGCAAATAATTACAATATATATTTCTCGGAAACTGCTGAATTGAAGAAAGTAGAAACATGGCACATTGTCAAGTACTCCCAATTCGGAACAAAAGCATGATAATGATGACACCATAGGTGAAGTGGTATACCAGCCAAAAATATTTTCATCAAATTCCTTACCTTAAAAATCTGAAATTGCATGCACATGATATATGACCCATTTGTATTGGAATATTAAATTTATGACATCATACGTCACATGGTTTGACAGCCATATTGGATCTAACCTAAAACCTTAAAAAAACATCTTCTCCAAAACCACCAAAATGAATGACTTGAAACTTTATGTGTGTCATTGACTCGACATGGTGATTAAAAGATGATCACGAAAACATAATTGGTCACATGGTGTGGCAGCCATATTGGATTGAAGGAAAATATGTTACGGGGTCCTCCCCTATCCCCTGGTCTCGGTAAACCTCCGAATCCCGAGAG